>NW_026735650.1:0-110000 GCF_949786415.1 Peromyscus eremicus
AGTGTGTTTCTTGTAAGGCGAGCTCGCGTTTGTTTCCCAGTCCTAAATGGACTTGAGTCACAGACAGTTTTTGGTCCTACGAGCAAGAGTTGTTTTCTGGTAAGAAGAGTCACTATTGCGCTCCAAATGCCATACACATTGAAAATAGCACTCGCGTCTGTTCCCAGCAAGTACATTGTATTGGACTGTATAGGAGCTACTGTTCTTGTCAGTTTCCTAAGCAGAGTTGAACTAGATATGGTCCATGTGTGTAGGAAACACAGTTTTTTTGTTCTGAGCAAGCACACTGTTTGGACCGCATAGCAAACACAGTAGAGTAGAAGAGTGCTCTTTTCTCAAAAGCAGAGTGTGTTTCTTGTAAGGCAAGCTAGCGTTTGTTTCCCAGTCCTAAATGGAGTGGAATCACATGCAGTTTCTGGTCCTACGAGCAAGAGTTTTTTATGGTAAGAATAGTCACTATTGCCCTGGCATTGCCATACACAGGACAAATAGCACTGGCGTCTGTTCCCAGCAAGTACAGTGTATTGGACTGAGTGGATCTACTGTTCTTGTCATTTTCCTAAGCAGAATTGAACTAGATATGGCCGTGTGTGTAGGAAGCACAGTTCTTTTGTTCTCAGCAAGCTCACTGTTCGGACCCCATAGGAAACACAGTAGAGTAGAAGAGTGCTCTTTTCTCAAAAGCAGAGTGTGTTTCATGTAAGGCGTGCTAGCATTTGTTTCCCTGTCCTAAACGGAGTTGAATCACATGCTGTTTCTGGTCCTATGAGCAAGAGTTGTTTTCTGGTAAGGAAAGTCACTATTGAGCTCCCATTGCCATACACAGTGCAAATAGCACTCGCGTCTGTTCCCAGCATGTACAGTGTATCGGACTGAAGAGGAGCTACTGTTCTTGTCAGTTTACTAAGCAGAGTTGAACTAGATATGGTACGTGTATGTAGTAAGCACAGTTCTTTTGTTCTGAGCAAGCTCACTGTTTGGACACCATAGGAAACACAGTAGATTAGAAGTGTGCTCTTTTCTCTAAAGCAGAGTATGTTTCTTGTAAGGCGAGCTAGCATTTGTTTCCCAGTCCTAAATGGTGTGCAATCACATGCAGTTTCTGGTCCTACGAGCAAGAGTTGTTTTCTCGTAAGGAAAGTCACTTTTGTGCTCCCATTGCCATACACATTGCAAATAGCCCATGCGTTAGTTCCCAGCAAGTACAGTGTATCGGATTTAAGAGGAGCTACTGTTCCTTTCAGTTTCCTAAGCAGAGTTGAACTACATATGGCCCCTGTGTGTAGGAGGCACAGTTCTTATGTTCTGAGCAAGCTCACTGTTCTGGCCTTATAGGAAACTCAGTAGAGTAGAAGAGTGCTCTTTTCTCTAAAGCAGAGTGTGTTTCTTGTAAGGTGAGCTCACATTTGTTTCCCAGTCCTAAATGGAGTTGAGTCACATGCAGTTTTTGGTCCTACGAGCAAGAGTTGTTTTCTGGTAAGAAGAGTCACTATTGTGCTCCAAATGCCTTATACAGTGCAAATAGCACTCCCGTCTGTTCCCAGCAAGTACAGTGTATTGGACTGAATAGGAGCTACTGTTCTTGTCAGTTTCCTAAGCAGAGTTGAACTAGATATGGTCCATGTGTGTAGGAAGCACAGTTCTTTTGTTCTTAGCAAGCTCACTGTTTGTACCCCATTGGAAACACAGTGGAGTAGAAGAGTGCTCTTTTTTCAAAAGCAGAGTGTGTTTCTTGTAAGGCGAACTAACATTTGTTTCCCAGTCCTAAGTGGAGTTGAATCCCATGCAGTTTCTGGTACTACGAGCAAGAGTTGTTTTCTGGTAAGAAGAGTCACTATTGCGCTGCCATTGCCATACACAGGACAAATAGCACTGGCGTCTGTGCGCAGCAAGTACAGTGTATTGGACTGAATAGGAGCTACTGTTCTTGTCTGGTTCTTAAACAGACTTGAAATAGATATGGCCGTGTGTGTAGGAAGAACAGTTTTTTTTTTTGTTCTGAGCAAGCTCACTGTTCGGACACCATAGGAAACACAGTAGAGTAGAAGAATGCTCTTTTCTCTAAAGCAGAGTGTGTTTCTTGGAAGGCGAGCTAGCGTTTGAATCCCAGTCCTAAATGAAGTTGAATGACATGCAGTTTCTGGTCCTAAGAGCAAGAGTTGTTTTCTGGTAAGGAAAGTCACTATTGTGCTCTCATTGCCATACACAGTGCAAATAGCTCTCGCGTCTGTTCCCAGCAAGTACAGTGTATCGGACAGAAGAGGAGCTACTGTTCTTGTCAGTTTCCTACGCAGAGTTGAACTAGATAAGGCCCGTGTGTTTAGGAAGCACAGTTCTTATGTTCTGAGCAAGCTCACGGTTCTGGCCCTATAGGAAACACAGTAGAGTAGAAGAGTGCTCTTTTCTCAAAAGCAGAGTGTGTTTCATGTAAGGCGAGCTAGCATTTGTTTCCCAGTCCTAAATAGAGTTGAATCACATGCAGTTTCTGGTTTTACGAGCAAGAGTTGTTTTCTGGTAAGGAAAGTCACTATTGTGCTCCCATTGCCATCCACAGTACAAATAGCACTCGCGTCTGTTCCCAGCAAGTACAGTGTATTGGACTGAAGAGGATCAACTGTTCTTGTCAGGTTCCTAAGCAGAATTGAACTAGATATGGGCGTGTGTGTAGGAAGCACTGTTCTTTTGTTCTGAGCAAGCTCACTGTTCTGGTCCTATAGGAAACACAGTAGAGTAGAAGAGTGCTCTTTTCTCAAAATCAGAGTGTGTTTCTTGTAAGGCGAGCTAGTGTTTGTTTCCCAGTCTTAAATGGAGTGGAATCACATGCAGTTCCTGGTCCTACGACCAAGAGTTGTTTTATGGTAAGAAGAGTCACTATTGCGCTGCCATTGCCATACACAGGACAAATAGCACTGGCGTCTGTTCCCAGCAAGTACAGTGTATTGGACTGAAGAGGATCTACTGTTCTTGTCAGGTTCATGAGCAGAATTGAACTAGATATGGCCGTGTGTGTAGGAAGCACAGTTCTTTTGTTCTGAGCAAGCTCACTGTTCTGGCCATATAGGAAACACAGGAGAGTAGAAGAGTGCTCTTTTCTCTAAAGCAGAGTGTGTTTCTTGTAAGGCAAGCTAGCGTTTGTTTCCTAGTCCTAAATGGAGTTGAATCACATGCAGTTTCTGGTCCTACGAACAAGAGTTGTTTTCTGGTAATAAAAGTCACATTGTGCTCCGATTGCCATACACAGTGCAAAGAGCACTCGCATCGGTTCCCAGCAAGTACAGTGTATTGGACTGAATAGGTGCTACTGTTCTTGTCAGTTTCCTAAGCAGAATTGAACTACATATGGTCCGTGAGTGTAGGAAGCACAGTTCTTTTGTTCTGGGCAAGCTCACTGTTTGGACCCCATAGGAAACACAGTAGAGTAGAAGAGTGCTCTTTTCTCTAAAGCAGAGTGTGTTTCTTGTAAGGCGAGCTAGCGTTTGTTTCGCAGTCCTAAATGGAGTTGAATCCCATGCAGTTTCTGGTACTACGGGCAAGAGTTGTTTTCTGGTAAGAAGAGTCACTATTGTGCTGTCATTGCCATACACAGGACAAATAGCACTGGCGTCTGTTCGCAGCAAGTACAGTGTATCGGACTGAAGAGCAGCTACTGTTCTTGTCAGTTTCCTAAGCAAAGTTGAACTAGATATGGCCCGTGTGTGTAGGAAGCACAGTTCTTATGTTCTGAGCAAGCTCACTGTTCTGGCCCTAAAGGAAACACAGTAGAGTAAATGAGTGCTCTTCTCTCTAAAGCAGAGTGTGTTTCTTGTAAGGCGAGCTAGCGTTTGTTTCCTAGTCCTAAATGGAGTTGAATCACATGCAGTTTCTGGTCCTACGAACAAGAGTTGTTTTCTGGTAATGAAAGTCACATTGCACTCCAATTGCCATACACAGTGCAAAGAGCACTCGCGTCTGTTCCCAGCAAGTACAGTGTATTGGACTGAATAGGTGCTACTGTTCTTGTCAGTTTCCTAAGCAGATTTGAACTACATATGGCCCATGTGTGTAGGAAACACAGTTCTTCTGTTCTGAGCAAGCACACTGTTTGGACCCCATAGGAAACACAGTAGAGTAGAAGAGTGCTCTTTTCTCTAAAGCAGAGTGTATTTCTTGTAAGGCGAGCTAGCATTTGTTTCCCAGTCCTAAATGGAGTTGAATCCCATGCAGTTTCTGGTACTACGAGCAAGAATTGTTTTCTGGTAAGAAGAGTCACTATTGTGCTGCCATTGCCATACACAGGACAAATAGCACTGGCGTCTGTTCGCAGCAAGTACAGTGTATTGGACTGAAGAGGATCTACTGTTCTTGTCAAGTTAATAAGCAGAATTGAACTAGATATGACCGTGTGTGTAGGACCCCAGTTCTTTTGTTCTGAGCAAGCTCACTGTTCTGGCCCTATAGGAAACACAGTAGAGTAGAAGAGTGCTCTTTTCTCAAAAGCAGAGTGTGTTTCTTGTAAGGTGAGCTAGAGTTTGTTTCCCTGTCCTAAATGGAGTTGAGTCACATGCAGTTTTTTGTCCCACGAGCAAGAGTTGTTTTCTGGTAAGACGAGTCACTATTGTGCTCCAATTGCCATACATAGTACAAATAGCACTCGCGTCTGTTCCCAGCACGTACAGTGTATTGGACTGAATAGGAGCTACTGTTCTTGTCAGTTTCCTAAGCAAAGTTGAACTAGATATGCTCCATGTGTGTAGGAAGCACAGTTCTTTTGTTCTGAGCAAGCTCACTGTTTGGAACCCTTTGGAAACACAGTAGAGTAGAAGAGTGCTCTTTTCTCAAAAGCAGAATGTGTTTCTTGTAAGGCGAGCTAGTGTTTGTTTCCCAGTCTTAAATGGAGTGGAATCACATGCAGTTTCTGGTCCTACGAGCAAGAATTGTTTTACGGTAAGAAGAGTCACTATTGCGCTGCCATTGCCATACACAGGACAAATAGCACTGGGGTCTGTTCTCAGCAAGTACAGTGTATTGGACTGTAGAGGATCTACTGTTCTTGTCAGTTTCCTAAGCAGAATTGAACTAGATATGGCCCTGTGTGTAGGAAGCACAGTTCTTTTGTTCTGAGCAAGCTCACTGTTCGGACCCCATAGGAAACACAGTAGAGTAGAAGAGTGCTCTTTTCTCAAAAGCAGAGTGTGTTTATTGTAAGGCGAGCTAGTGTTTGTTTCCCAGTCCTAAATGGAGTTGAATCCCATGCAGTTTTTGGTCCTACAAGCAAGAGTTTTTTTCTGGTAAGAAGAGTCACTATTGTGCTCCAAATGCCATACACAGTGCAAATAGCACTCGCGTCTGTTCCCAGCATGTACAGTGTATTGGACTGAATAGGAGCTACTGTTCTTGTCAGTTTCCTAAGCAGAGTTGAACTAGATATGGTCCATTTGTGTAGGAAGCACATTTCTTTTGTTCTGAGCAAGCTCACTGTTTGGACTCCATAGGAAACACCGTAGAGTAGAAGAGTGCTATTTTCTCAAAAGCAGAGTGTGTTTCTTGTAAGGCGAGCTCGCGTTTGTTTCCCAGTCCTAAATGGACTTGAGTCACAGACAGTTTTTGGTCCTACGAGCAAGAGTTGTTTTCTGGTAAGAAGAGTCACTATTGCGCTCCAAATGCCATACACATTGAAAATAGCACTCGCGTCTGTTCCCAGCAAGTACATTGTATTGGACTGTATAGGAGCTACTGTTCTTGTCAGTTTCCTAAGCAGAGTTGAACTAGATATGGTCCATGTGTGTAGGAAACACAGTTTTTTTGTTCTGAGCAAGCACACTGTTTGGACCGCATAGCAAACACAGTAGAGTAGAAGAGTGCTCTTTTCTCAAAAGCAGAGTGTGTTTCTTGTAAGGCAAGCTAGCGTTTGTTTCCCAGTCCTAAATGGAGTGGAATCACATGCAGTTTCTGGTCCTACGAGCAAGAGTTTTTTATGGTAAGAATAGTCACTATTGCCCTGGCATTGCCATACACAGGACAAATAGCACTGGCGTCTGTTCCCAGCAAGTACAGTGTATTGGACTGAGTGGATCTACTGTTCTTGTCATTTTCCTAAGCAGAATTGAACTAGATATGGCCGTGTGTGTAGGAAGCACAGTTCTTTTGTTCTCAGCAAGCTCACTGTTCGGACCCCATAGGAAACACAGTAGAGTAGAAGAGTGCTCTTTTCTCAAAAGCAGAGTGTGTTTCATGTAAGGCGTGCTAGCATTTGTTTCCCTGTCCTAAACGGAGTTGAATCACATGCTGTTTCTGGTCCTATGAGCAAGAGTTGTTTTCTGGTAAGGAAAGTCACTATTGAGCTCCCATTGCCATACACAGTGCAAATAGCACTCGCGTCTGTTCCGAGCAAGTACACTGTATCGGACATAACAGGAGCTACTCTTCTTGTCAGTTTCCTAAGCAGTGTTGAACTAGATATGGCCCGTGTGTCTAGGAAGCACAGTTCATTTGTTCTGAGCAAGCTCACTGTTCTGGCCCTATAGGAAACACAGTAGAGTAGAAGAGTGCTCTTTTCTCAAAAGCAGAGTGTGTTTCATGTAAGGCGTGCTAGCATTTGTTTCGCAATCCTAAATGGAGTTGAATCACATGCAGTTTGTGGTCCTACGAGCAAGAGTTGTTTTCTGGTAAGGAAAGTCACTATTGTGCTCCCATTGCCATACACAGGACAAATAGCATTCGCGTCTGTTCACAGCAAGTACAGTGTATTGGACTGAATAGGAACTACTGTTCTTGTCAGTATCCTGAGCAGAGTTGAACTACATATGGTCCGTGTGTGTAGGAAGCACAGTTCTTTTGTTCTGAGCAAGCTCACTGTTTTGACCCCATAGGAAACACAGTAGAGTAGAAGAGTGCTCTTTTCTCTAAAGCAGAGTGTGTTTCTTGTAAGGCGCGCTAGTGTTTGTTTCCCAGTCCTAAATGGCGTTGAATCACATGCAGTTTGTGGTCCTGCGAGCAAGAAATGTTTTCTGGTAGGAAAGTCACTATTGCGCTCCCATTGCCAGACACAGTGCAAATAGCACATGCATCTGTTCCCAGCAAGTATAGTGTATCGGACTGAAGAGGAGCTACTGTTCCTGTCAGTTTTCTAAGCAGAGTTGAACTAGATAAGGCCTGTGTGTGTAGGAAGCACAGTACTTATGTTCTGAGCAAGCTCACTGTTCTGGCCCTATAGGAAAAAGAGTAGAGTAGAAGAGTGCTCTTTTCTCAAAAGCAGAGTGTGTTTCTTGTAAGGCAAGCTAGCGTTTGTTTCCCAGTCCTAAATGGAGTTGAATCACATGCAGTTTCTGGTGCTACGAACAAGAGTTGTTTTCTGGTAAGGAAAGTCACGTTGCGCTCCCATTGCCATTCACAGTGCAAATAGCACTCCCATCTGTTCCCAGTAAGTACAGTGTATTGGACTGAATAGGTGCTACTGTTCTTGTCAGTTTCCTAAGCAGAGTTGAACTAGATATGATCCGTGTGTGTAGGAAGCACAGTTCTTTTGTTCTGAGCAAGCTCACTGTTTGGACCCCATAGGAAACACAGTAGAGTAGAAGAGTGCTCTTTTCTCTAAAGCAGAGTGTGTTTCTTGTAAGGCAAGCTAGCGTTTGTTTCGCAGTCCTAAATGGAGTTGAATCCCATGCAGTTTCTGGTACTACGAGCAAGATTTGTTTTCTGGTAAGAAGAGTCACTATTGCGCTGCCATTGCCATACACAGGACAAATAGCACTGGCGTCTGTTCGCAGCAAGTACAGTGTATTGGACTGAAGAGGATCTACTGTTCTTGTCAGTTTCCTAAGCAGAATTGAACTAGATATGGCCGTGTGTGTAGGAAGCACAGTTCTTTTGTTCTGAGCAAGCTCATTGTTAGGACCCCATAGGAAACACAGTAGAGTAGAAGAGTGCTCTTTTTTCAAAAGCAGAGTGTGTTTTTTGTAAGGCAAGCTATTGTTTATTTCCAAGTCCTAAATGGAGTTGAATCACATGCAGTTTCTGTTGCTACGAGCAAGAGATGTTTTCTGGTAAGGAAAGTCACTATTGCACTCCCTTTGCCATACACAGTGCAAATAGCACTCGTGTCTGTTCCCAGCAAGTACAGTGTATCGGACTGAAGAGGAGCTACTGTTCTTGTCAGTTTCCTAAGCAGAGTTGAACTAGATATGGCCCGTGTGTGTAGGAAGCACAGTTATTATGTTCTAAGCAAGCTCACTGTTCTGGCCCTATAGGAAACACATTATAGTAGAAGAGTGCTATTTTCTCTAAAGCAGAGTGTGTTTCTTGTAAGGCAAGCTAGAGTTTGTTTCCCAGTCCTAAATGGAGGTGAGTCACATGCAGTTTTTGTTCCTACGAGCAAGAGTTGTTTTCTCTTAAGAGTCACTATTGTGCTCCAAATGTCATACACAGTACAAATAGCACTCGCGTCTGTTCCCAGCAAGTACAGTGTATTGAACTGAAGAGGAGCTACTGTTCGTGTCAGTTTCCTAAGCAGAGTTGAACTAGATATGGTCCATGTGTGTAGGAAGCACAGTTCTTTGTTCTGAGCAAGCCCACTGTTTGGACCCCATAGGAAACACAGTAGAGTAGATGAGTGCTCTTTTCTCAAAAGCAGAGAGCGTTTCTTGTAAGGCGAGCTAGCATTTGTTTCCCAGTCATAAATGGAGTTGAATCACATGCAGTTTGTGGTCCTAGGTGCAGGAGTTGTTTTCTGGTAAGGAAAGTCACTATTGCGCTCCCATTGCCACGCACAGTGCAAATAGCCCTCGCATCTGTTCCCACCAAGTACAGTGTATCAGACTGAAGAGGAGCTACTGTTCTTGACAGTTTCCTAAGCAGAGTTGAACTAGATATGGCCCATGTGTGTAGGAAGCACAGTTATTATGTTCTGAGCAAGCTCAGTGTTCGGACCCCATAGGAAACACAGTAGAGTAGAAGAGTGCTCTTTTCTCAAAAGCAGAGTGTGTTTCTTGTAAGGCGTGCTAGCATTTGTTTCCCAGTACTAAACGGAGTTGAATCACATGCTGTTTCTGGTCCTACGAGCAAGAGTTGTTTTCTGGTAAGAAGAGTCACTATTGTGCTCCAAATGCCATACACAGTGCAAATAGCACTCGCGTCTGTTCCCAGCAAGCACAGTGTATTGGACTGAATAGGAAATAGTGTTCTTGTCAGTGTTCTGAGCAGAGTTGAACTACATATGGTCCGTGTGTAGGAAGCACAGTTCTTTTCTTCTGAGCAAGCTCACTGTTTGGACCCCTTAGGAAACACAATAGAGTAGAAGAGTGCTCTTTTCTCAGAAGCAGAGTGTGTTTCTTGTAAGGCGAGCTAGCGTTTGTTTCCCAGTCCTAAATGGAGTTGAAACACATGCAGTTTGTGGTCCTACAAGCAAGAGTTGTTTTCTGGTAAGGAAAGTCACTATTGTGCTCCCATTGCCATACGCAGGACAAATAGCATTTGCGTCTGTTCCCAGCAAGTACAGTATATTGGACTGAATAGGAACTACTGTTCTTGTCAGTGTCTGAGCAGAGTTGAACTACATATGGTCCGTGTGTGTAGGAAGCACAGTTCTTTTGTTCTGAGCAAGCTCACTGTTTTGACCCCATAGGAAACACAGTAGAGTAGAAGAGTGCTCTTTTCTCAAAAGCAGAGTGTGTTTCTTGTAAGGCACGCTGGCGTTTGTTTCCCAGTCCTAAATGGCGTTGAATCACATGCAGTTTGTGGTCCTATGAGCAAGAAATGTTTTTTGGTAGGAAAGTCACTATTGCGCTCCCATTGCCAGACACAGTGCAAATAGCACATGCATCTGTTCCCAGCAAGTACAGTGCATCAGACTGAAGAGGAGCTACTGTTCTTGTCAGTTTCCTAAGCAGAGTTGAACTAGATAAGGCCCGTGTGTGTAGGAAGCACAGCTCTTATGTTCTGAGCAAGCTCACTGTTCTGGCCCTATAGGAAAAACAGTAGAGTAGAAGAATGCTCTTTTCTCAAAAGCAGAGTGTGTTTCTTGTAAAGCGAGCTATCGTTTGTTTCCTAGTCCTAAATGGAGTTGAATCACATGCAGTTTCTGGTCCTACGCTAAGAGTTGTTTTCTGGTAAGGAAAGTCACTATTGCGCTCCCATTGCCATACACAGGGCAAATAGCACTCGCGTATTTTCCCAGCAAGTATATTGTATTGGAATGAATAGGAGCTACTGTTCTTGTCAGTTTCCTAAGCAGAGTTGAACTACATATGGTCTTTTTGTGTAGGTAGCACAGTTCTTTTGTTCTGAGCAAGCTCACTGTTCGGACCCATAGAAAACACAGTAGAGTAGAAGAGTACTCTTTTCTCTAAAGCAGAGTGTGTTTCTTGTAAGGCAAGCTAGCGTTTGTTTACTAGTCCTAAATGGAGTTGAATCCCATGCAGTTTATGGTACTACGAGCAAGAGTTGTTTTCTGGCAAGAAGAGTCACTATTGCGCTGCCATTGCCGTACACAGGACAAATAGCACTGGCGTCTGTTCACAGCAAGTACAGTGTATTAGACTGAAGAGGATCTACTGTTATTGTCAGGTTCCTAAGCAGAATTGAACTAGATATGGCCGTGTGTGTAGGAAGCACAGTTCTTTTGTTCTGAGCAAGCTCACTGTTCGGACCCCATAGGAAACACAGTAGAGTAGAAGAGTGCTCTTTTCTCAAAAGCAGAGTGTGTTTTTTGTAAGGCAAGCTATCGTTTGTTTCCCAGTCCTAAATGGAGTTGAATCACATGCATTTTCTGGTCCTACGAGCAAGAGTTGTTTTCTGGTAAGGAAAGTCACTATTGCACTCCCTTTGCCATACACAGTGCAAATAGCACTCGCGTCTGTTCCCAGCAAGTACAGTGTATCGGACTGAAGAGGAGCTACTGTTTTTGTCAGTTTCCTAAGCAGAGTTGAACTAGATATGGCCCGTTTGTTTAGGAAGCACAGTTATTATGTTCTGAGCAAGCTCACTGTTCTGGCCCGATAGGAAACACAGTAGAGTAGAAGAGTGCTCTCTTCTCGAAAGCAGAGTGTGTTTCTTGTAAGGCGAGCTAGCGTTTGTTTCCCAGTCCTAAATGGAGTTGAGTCACATGCAGTTTTTGGTCCTACGAGCAAGAGTTGTTTTCTGGTAAGAAGAGTCACTATTGTGCTCCAAATACCATACACTGTGCAAATAGCACTCGCGTCTGTTCCCAGCAAGTACAGTGTATTGGACTGAATATGAGCTACTGTTCTTGTCAGTTTCCTAAGCAGAGTTGAACTAGATATGGTCCATGTGTGTAGGAAGCACAGTTCTTTGTTCTGAGCAAGCTCACTTTTTGGACCCCATAGGAAACACAGTAGAGTAGAAGAGTGCTCTTTTCTAAAAGCAGAGAGTGTTTCTTGTAAGGCGAGCTAGCATTTGTTTCCCAGTCATAAATGGAGTTGAATCACATGCAGTTTGTGGTCCTTTGAGTAAGAGTTGTTTTCTGGTAAGGAAAGTCACTATTGCGCTCCCATTGCCATACACAGGACAAATAGCATTCGCTTCTGTTCCCAGCAAGTACACTGTATCGGACTGAAGAGGAGCTACAGTTTTTGTTAGTTTCCTAAGTAGAATTGAACTAGATATGGCCCGTGTGTGGAGGAAGCACAGTTCTTATGTTCTGAGCAAGCTCACTGTTCTGGCCCTATAGGAAACACAGTAGAGTAGAAGAGTGCTCTTTTTCTAAAGCAGAATGTGTTTCTTGTAAGGCGAGCTAGCGTTTGTTTCCTAGTCCTAAATAGAGTTGAATCACATGCAGTTTCTGGTCCTACCAGCAAGAGGTGTTTTCTGGTAAGGAAAGTCACTATTGCGCTCCCATTGCCATACACAGTGCAAATAGCCCTCCCGTCTGTTCCCAGCAAGTACAGTGTATTGGACTGAAGAGGAGCTACTGTTCTTCTCAGTTTTCTAAGCAGAGTTGAACTACATATGGTCCTTGTGTGTAGGAAGCACAGTCTTTTGTTCTGAGCAAGCTCACTGTTTGGACCCCATAGGAAACACTGTAGAGTAGAAGAGTGCTCTTTTCTTGAAAGCAAAGTGTGTTTCTTGTAAGGCGAGCTAGCGTTTGTTTCCCAGTCCTAAATGGAGGGGAATCACATGCAGTTTCTGGTCCTACGATCAAGAGTGGTTTTATGGTAAGAATAGTCACTATTGCGCTGCCATTGCCATACACAGGACAAATAGCACTGGCGTCTGTTCCCAGCAAGTACAGTGTATTGGACTGAAGAGGATCTACTGTTCTTGTCAGGTTCTTAAGCAGAATTGAACTAGATATGGCCGTGTGTGTAGGAAGCACAGTTCTTTTGTTCTGAGCAAGCTCACTGTTCTGGCCCTATAGGAAACACAGTAGAGTAGAAGAGTGCTCTTTTCTCAAAAGCAGAGTGTGTTTCTTGTAAGGCGAGCTTGCGTTTGTTTCCCAGTCCTAAATGGAGTTGAGTCACATGCAGTTTTTTTGTCCTACGAGCAAAAGTTGTTTTCTTGTATGAAGAGTCACTATTGCGCTCTCATTGCCATACACAGTGCAAATAGCACTCGCGTCTGCTCCCTGCAAGTACAGAGTATTGGACTGAAGAGGAGCTACTGTTCTTGTCAGTTTCCTAAGCAGAGTTGAACTAGATATGGCCCGTGTGTTTAGGAAGCACAGTTATTATGTTCTGAGCAAGCTCACTGTTCTGGCCCTATAGGAAACACAGTAGAGTAGAAGAGTGCTCTTTTCTCTAAAGCAGAGTGTGTTTCTTGTAAGGTGAGCTCGTGTTTATTTCCCAGTCCTAAATGGAGTTGAGTCACATGCAGTTTTTGGTCCTATGAGCAAGAGATGTTTTCTGGTAAGAAGAGTCACTATTGTGCTCCAAATGCCATACACAGTGCAAATAGCACTCACGTCTGTTCCCAGCAAGTACAGTGTATCGGACTGAAGAGGAGCTACTGTTCTTGTCAGGTTCCTAAGCAGAGTTGAACTAGATATGGCCCGTGTGTGTAGGAAGCACAGTTCTTATGTTCTGAGCAAGTTCACTGTTCTGGCCCTATAGGAAACACAGTAGAGTAGAAGAGTGCTCTTTTCTCAAAAGCAGAGTGTGTTTCTTGTAAGGCGAGCTAGAGTTTGTTTCCCAGTCCTAAATGGAGTTGAGTCACATCCAGTTTCTGGTCCTACGAGCAAAAGTTGTTTTCTGGTAAGACGAGTCACTTTTGTGCTCCAATTGCCATACACAGTGCAAATAGCACTCGCGTCTGTTCTCAGCATGTACAGTGTATCGGACTGAAGAGGAGCTACTGTTCTTGTCAGTTTCCTAAGCAGAGTTGAAGTAGATATGGCCCGTGTGTGGAAGCACAGTTATTATGTTCTGAGCAAGCTCACTGTTCTGGCCCTATAGGAAACACAGTAGAGTAGAAGAGTGCTCTTTTCTCTAAAGCAGAGTGTGTTTCTTGTCAGGCGAGCACGTGTTTGTTTCCCAGTCCTAAATGGAGTTTAGTAACAGGCAGTTTTTGGTCCTACGAGCAAGAGTTTTTTTCTGGTAAGAATAGTCACTATTGCGCTCCAGATGCCATGCACAGTGCAAATAGCACTCGCATCTGTTCCCAGCAAGTACAGTGTATTGGACTGAATAGGAGCTACTGTTCTTGTCAGTTTCATAAGCAGAGTTGAACTAGATATGGCCCATGTGTAGGAAGCACAGTTCTTTTGTTCTGAGCAAGCTCACTGTTTGGACCCCATGGGAAACACAGTAGAGTAGAAGAGTGCTCTTTTCTCTAAAGCAGAGTGTGTTTCTTGTAAGGCGAGCTAGCGTTTGTTTCCCAGTCATAAATGGAGTTGAATCACATGCAGTTTCTGGTCCTATGAGCAAGAGTGGTTTTCTGGTAAGAAGAGTCACTATTGCACTGCCATTGCCATAAAAAGGACAAATAGCCCTGGGGTCTGTTCCCAGAGTGTACAGTGTATTGGACTGAAGCGGATCTACTGTTCTTGTCAGGTTCCTAAGTAGAATTGAACTAGATATGGCAGTGTCTGTAGGAAGCACAGATCTTTTGTTCTGAGCAAGCTCACTCTTCGGACCCCATAGGAAACACAGTAGAGTAGAAGGGTGCTCTTTTCTCTAAAGCAGAGTGTGTTTCTTGTAAGGTGAGCTAGCGTTTGTTTCCCATCCTAAATGGAGTTGAGTCACAGGCAGTTTTTGGTCCAACGAGCAAGAGTTGTTTTCTGGTAAGACGAGTCACTACTGCGCTCCAAATGCCATACACAGTGCAAATAACACTCGTGTCTGTTCCCAGCAAGCACAGTGTATTGGACTGAATAGGAACTACTGTTCTTGTCAGTTTCCTAAGCAGAGTTGAACTAGATCTGGCCCGTCTGTAGGAAGCACAGTTTTTTTGTTCTGAGCAAGCTCACTGTTCTGGCCCTATAGGAAACAGAGTAGAGTAGATGAGTGCTCTTTTCTCTAAAGCAGAGTGTGTTTCTTGTAAGGCGAGCTAGCGTTTGTTTCCCAGTCCTAAACTGAGTTGAATCACATGCAGTTTCTGGTCCTATGAGCAAGAATTGTTTTATGGAAAGAAGAGTCACTATTGCGCTGCCATTGCCATACACAGGACAAATAGCACTGGCGTCTGTTCCCAGCAAGTACAGTGTATTGGACTGAAGAGGATCTACTGTTCTTGTCAGGTTCCTAAGCAGAATTGAACTAGATATGGCCGTGTGTGTAGGAAGCACAATTCTTTTGTTCTGAGCAAGCTCATTTTCGGACCCCATAGGAAACACAGTAGAGTAGAAGAGTGCTCTTTTCTCAAAAGCAGAGTGTGTTTCTTGTAAGGCGAGCTAGCGTTTGTTTCTCAGTCCTAAATGGAGTTCAATCACATGCAGTTTCTGGTCCTACGAGCAAGAGTTGTTTTCTGGTAAGGAAAGTCACTATTGTGCTCCCATTGACATGTACAGTGCAAATAGCACTCGCGTCTATTCCCAGCAAGTACAGTGTATCGGACTGAAGAGGAGCTACTGTTCCTGTCAGTTTCCTAAGCAGAGTTGAACTAGATATGGCCCGTGTGTGTAGGAAGCACAGTTCTTTTGTTCTGAGCATGCTCACTGTTCTGGCCCTATAAGAAACACAGTAGAGTAGAAGAGTGCTCTTTTCTCAAAAGCAGAGTGAGTTTCTTGTAAGGCGAGCTAGCATTTGTTTCCTAGTCCTAAATGGAGTTGAATCACATGCAGGTTCTGGTCCTACGAACAAGAGTTGTTTTCTGGTAAGGAAAGTCACTATTGCGCTCCAAATGCCATAAACAGTGCAAATAGCACTCGCGACTGTTCCCAGCAAGTACAGTGTATAGGATGAAGAGGAGCTACTGTTCTTGTCAGTTTCCTAAGCAGAGTTGAACTAGATATGGCCTGTGTGTAGGAAGCACAGTTCTTTTGTTCTAAGCAAGCTCACTGTTTGGACTCCATAGGAAACACAGTAGAGTAGAAGAGTGCTCTTTTCTCTAAAGCAGAGTGTGTTTCTTGTCAGGCGAGCTAGTGTTTGTTTCCCAGTCCTAAATGGAGTTGAGTAACAGGCAGTTTCTGGTCCTACGAGCAAGAGTTGTTTTCTGGTAAGAAGAGTCACTATTGCACTGCCATTGCCATAAAAAGGACAAATAGCACTGGGGTCTGTTCCCAGAGTGTACAGTGTATTGGACTGAAGAGGATCTACTGTTCTTGTCAGGTTCCTAAGTAGAATTGAACTACATATGGCAGTGTGTGTAGGAAGCACAGATCTTTTGTTCTGAGCAAGCTCACTCTTCGGACCCCATAGGAAACACAGTAGAGTAGAAGAGTGCTCTTTTCTCTAAAGCAGAGTGTGTTTCTTGTAAGGCGGGCTAGCGTTTGTTTCCCATCCTAAATGGAGTTGAGTCACAGGCAGTTTTTGGTCCTACGAGCAAGAGTTGTTTTCTGGTAAGAAGAGTCACTACTGCGCTCCAAATGCCATACACAGTGCAAATAACACTCGTGTCTGTTCCCAGCAAGTACAGTGTATCAGACTGAAGAGGAGCTACTGTTCTTGTCAGTTTCCTAAGCAGAGTTGAACTAGATATGGCCCATGTGTGTAGGAAGCACAGTTCTTTTGTTCTGAGCAAGCTCACTGTTCAGACCCCATAGGAAACACAGTAGAGTAGAAGAGTGCTCTTTTCTCAAAAGTAGAGTGTGTTTCATGTAAGGCGAGCTAGCATTTGTTTCCCAGTCCTAAATGGAGTTGAATCACATGCAGTTTCTGGTCCTACGAGCAAGACTTGTTTTCTGGTAAGGAAAGTCTCTATTGCGCTCCCTTTGCCATACACAGTGCAAATAGCACTCGCGTCTGTTCCCAGCAAGTACAGTGTATCGGACTGAGAGGAGATACTGTTCTTGTCAGTTTCCTAAGCAGAGTTGAACTAGACATGGTCTGTGTGTGTAGGAAGCACAGTTCTTTTGTTCTGAGCAAGCTCACTGTTCTGGCCCTATAGGAAACACAGTAGAGTAGAAGAGTGCTCTTTTCTAAAAAGCAGAGTGTGTTTCTTGTAAGGCGAGCTAGCGTTTGTTTCCTAGTCATAAATGGAGTTGAATCACATGCAGTTTCTGGTCCTACGAACAAGAGTTGTTTTCTGGTAAGTAAAGTCACTATTGCGCTCCCATTGCCATACACAGGGCAAATAGCACTCGCGTATTTTCCCAGCAAATACAGTGTATTGGACTGAATAGGAGCTACTGTTCTTGTCAGTTTCCTAAGCAGAGTTGAACTGCATATGGTCCTTGTGTGTAGGAAGCACAGTTCTTTTGTTCTGAGCAAGCTCACTGTTCGGACCCCATAGGAAACACAGTAGAGTAGAAGAGTGCTCTTTTCTCTAAAGCAGAGTGTGTTTCCTGTAAGGCGAGCTAGCGTTTGTTTCCTAGTCCTAAATGGAGTTGAATCACATGCAGTTTCTGGTCCTACGAACAAGAGTTGTTTTCTGGTAAGGTAAGTCACTTTGCGCTCCCAATGCCATTCAGAGTGCAAATAGCACTCGCATATGTTTCCAGCAAGTACAGTGTATTGGACTGAATAGGTGCTACAGTTCTTGTCAGTTTCCTAAGCAGAGTTGAACTAGATATGATCCCTGTGTGTAGGAAGCACAGTTCTTTTGTTCTGAGCAAGCTCACTGTTTGGACCCCATAGGAAACACAGTAGAGTAGAAGAGTGCTCTTTTCTCTAAAGCAGTGTGTGTTTCTTGTAAGGCGAGCTAGCGTTTGTTTTCCAGTCCTAAATGGAGTTGAATCCCATGCAGTTTTTGGTACTACGAGCAAGAGTTGTTTTCTGGAAAGGAAAGTCACTATTGCGCTGCCATTGCCATACACAGGACAAATAGCACTGGCGTCTGTTTCCAGCAAGTACAGTGTATTGGACTGAAGAGGATCTACTGTTCTTGTCAGGTTCCTAAGCAGAATTGAACTAGATATGGCCGTGTGTGTAGGAAGCACAGTTCTTTTGTTCTGAGGAAGCCCACTGTTCTGGCCCTATAGGAAACACAGTAGAGTACAAGAATGCTCTTTTCGCTAAAGCAGAGTGTGTTGATTGTAAGGCGAGCTAGCGTTTGTTTCCCAGTCTTAAATGGAGTTGAATCCCATGCAGTTTCTGGTACTACGATCAAGAGTTGATTTCTGGAAAGGAAAGTCAATATTGCGCTGCCATTGCCATACACAGGACAAATAGCACTGGCGTCTGTTCGCAGCAAGTACAGTGTATTGGACTGAAGAGGATCTACTGTTATTGTCAGGTTCCTAAGCAAAATTGAACTAGATATTTCCGTGTGTGTAGGAAGCACAGTTCTTTTGTTCTGAGCAAGCTCACTGTTAGGACCCCATAGGAAACACAGTAGAGTAGAAGAGAGCTCTTTTCTCAAAAGCAGAGAGTGTTTCTTGTAAGGCGAGCTAGCATTTGTTTCCCAGTCATAAATGGAGTTGAATCACATGCATTTTGTGGTCCTACGAACAAGAGTTGTTTTCTGGTAAGGAAAGTCACTATTGCGCTCCCATTGCCACACACAGTGCAAATAGCTCTCGAATCTGTTCCCAACAAGTACAGTGTATCAGACTGAAGAGGAGCTACTGTTCTTGTCAGTTTCCTAAGCAGAGTTGAACTAGATATGGCCCATGTGTTTAGGAAGCACAGTTCTTTTGTTCTGAGCAAGCTCACTGTTCGGACCCCATAGGAAACACAGTAGAGTAGAAGAGTGCTCTTTTTTCAAAAGCAGAGTGTGTTTCATATAAGGCGAGTTAGCATTTGTTTCCCAGTCCTAAACGGAGTTGAATCACATGCAGTTTCTGTTCCTACCAGCAAGAGTTGTTTTCTGGTAAGGAAAGTCTCTATTGCGCTCCCTTTGCCATACACAGTACAAATAGCACTCGCGTCTGTTCCCAGCAAGTACACTTTATCGGACTGAAGAGGAGCTACTGTTCTTGTCAGTTTCCTAAGCAGAGTTGAACTAGATATGGCCCTTGTGTCTAGGAAGCACAGTTCATTTTTTCTGAGCAAGCTCACTCTTCTGGCCCTATAGGAAACACAGTAGAATAGAAGAGTGCTCTTTTCTCAAAAGCATAGTGTGTTTCTTGTAAGGCGAGCTACAGTTTGTTTCCCAGTCTTAAATGGAGTTGAGTCACATGCAGTTTTTTGTCCTACGAGCAAGAGTTGTTTTCTGGTAAGAAGAGTCACTATTGTGCTCCAATTGCCATACACAGTGCAAGTAGCCCTCGCATCTGTTCTCAGCAAGTACAGTGTATCGGACTGAAGAGGATCTACAGTTTTTGTCAGTTTCCTAAGCAGAGTTGAACTATATATGATCCGTGTGTGTAGGAAGCACAGTTCTTTTGTTCTGAGCAAGCACACTGATTGGACCCCATAGGAAACACAGTAGTGTAGAAGATTGCTCTTTTCTCTAAAGCAGAGCGTGTTTCTTGTAAGGCGAGCTCGTGTTTATTTCCCAGTCCTAAATGGAGTTGAGTCACATGCAGTTTTTGGTCATATGTGCAAGAGATGTTTTCTGGTAAGAAGAGTCACTATTGTCCTCCAAATGCCATACACAGTGCAAATAGCACTCGAGTCTGTTCCCAGCAAGTACAGTGTATTGTTCTGAAGAGGAGCTACTGTTCTTGTCAGTTTCCTAAGCAGAGTTGATCTACATATGGTCCATGTGTGTAGGAAGCACAGTTCTTTTGTTCTGAGCAAGCTCACTGTTTGGACCCCATAGGAAACACAGTAGAGTAGAAGAGTGCTCTTTTCTCTAAAGCAGAGTGTGTTTCTTGTAAGGCGAGGCAGCGTTTGTTTCCCAGTCCTAAATGGAGTTGAATCACATGCAATTTCTGGTCCTACGAGCAAGAGTTGTTTTCTGGTAAGGAAAGTCACTTTTGCGCTCCCATTGCCATACAGTGCAAATAGCACTCCCGTCTGTTCCCAGCAAGTACAGTGTATTGGACTGAAGAGGAGTTACTGTTCTTCTCAATTTCCTAAGCAGAGTTGAACTACATATGGCCCGTGTGTCTAGGAAGCACATTTCTTTTGTTCTGAGCAGGCTCACTGTTCTGGCCCTATAGAAAACACAATAGAGTAGATGAGTGCTCTTTTCTCAAAAGCAGAGTGTGTTTCTTGTAAGATGAGCTAGCGTTTGTTTCCCAGTCCTAAATGGAGTTCAATCACAGGCAGTTTCTGGTCCTACGAGCAAGAGTTGTTTTCTGGTAAGGAAAGTCACTATTGCACTCCCATTGCCATACACAGTGCAAATAGCACTCGCGTCTGTTTCAAGCAAGTACAGTGTATCGGACTGAAGAGGAGCTACTGTTCTTGTCAGTTTCCTAAGCAGAGTTGAACTAGATATGGCCCGTGTGTAGGAAGCACAGTTCTTTTGTTCTGAGCAAGCTCACTGTTTGGACCCCATAGGAAACACAGTAGAGTAGAAGAGTGCTCTTTTCTCTAAAGCAGAGTGTGTTTCTTGTAAGGCGAGCTAGCGTTTGTTTCCCAGTCCTAAATGGAGTTGAATCACATGCAGTTTCTGGTCCTATGAGCAAGAGTTGTTTTCTGGTAAGAAGAGTCACTATTGCGCTGCCATTGCCATACACAGGACAAATAGCACTAGGGTCTGTTCCCAGCAAGTACAGTGTATTGGACTGAAGAGGATCTACTGTTCTTGTCAGTTTCCTAAGCAGAATTGAACTAGATATGGCCGTGTGTGTAGGAAGCACAGTTCTTTTGTTCTGAGCAAGCTCACTGTTCGGACCCCATAGGAAACACAGTAGAGTAGAAGAGTGCTCTTTTCTCTAAAGCAGAGTGTTTCTTGTAAGGCGAGCTAGCGTTTGTTTCCTAGTCCTAAATGGAGTTGAATCACATGCAGTTTCTGGTACTACGAACAAGAGTTGTTTTCTGGTAAGGAATGTCACGTTGTGCTCCCATTGCCATTCTGAGTGCAAATAGCACTCCCGTCTGTTCCCAGTAAGTACAGTGTATTGGACTGAATAGGTGCTACTGTTCTTGTCAGTTTCCTAAGCAGAGTTGAACTAGATATGATCCGTGTGTGTAGTAAGCACAGTTCTTTTGTTCTGAGCAAGCTCACTGTTTGGACCCCATAGGAAACACAGTAGTGTAGAAGAGTGCTCTTTTCTCTAAAGCAGAGTGTGTTTCTTGTAAGGCGAGCTAGCGTTTGTTTCCCAGTCCTAAATGGAGTTGAATCCCATGCAGTTTCTGGTACTACGATCAAGAGTTGATTTCTGGAAAGGAAAGTCAATATTGCGCTGCCATTGCCATACACAGGACAAATAGCACTGGCGTCTGTTCGCAGCAAGTACAGTGTATTGGACTGAAGAGGATCTACTGTTATTGTCAGGTTCCTAAGCAAAATTGAACTAGATATTTCCGTGTGTGAAGGAAGCACAGTTCTTTTGTTCTGAGCAAGCTCACTGTTAGGACCCCATAGGAAACACAGTAGAGTAGAAGAGAGCTCTTTTCTCAAAAGCAGAGAGTGTTTCTTGTAAGGCGAGCTAGCATTTGTTTCCCAGTCATAAATGGAGTTGAATCACATGCATTTTGTGGTCCTACGAACAAGAGTTGTTTTCTGGTAAGGAAAGTCACTATTGCGCTCCCATTGCCACACACAGTGCAAATAGCACTCGCATCTGTTCCCAACAAGTACAGTGTATCAGACTGAAGAGGAGCTACTGTTCTTGTCAGTTTCCTAAGCAGAGTGGAACTAGATATGGCCCATGTGTTTAGGAAGCACAGTTCTTTTGTTCTGAGCAAGCTCACTGTTCGGACCCCCTAGGAAACACAGTAGAGTAGAAGAGTGCTCTTTTCTCAAAAGCAGAGTGTGTTTCATATAAGGCGAGCTAGCATTTGTTTCCCAGTCCTAAACGGAGTTGAATCACATGCAGTTTCTGGTCCTACCAGCAAGAGTTGTTTTCTGGTAAGGAAAGTCTCTATTGCGCTCCCTTTGCCATACACAGTGCAAATAGCACTTGCGTTTGTTCCCAGCAAGTACACTTTATCGGACTGAAGAGGAGCTACTGTTCTTGTCAGTTTCCTAAGCAGAGTTGAACTAGATATGGCCCTTGTGTCTAGGAAGCACAGTTCATTTGTTCTGAGCAAGCTCACTCTTCTGGCCCTATAGGAAACACAGTACAGTAGAAGAATGCTCTTTTCTCAAAAGCATAGTGTGTTTCTTGTAAGGCGAGCTAGAGTTTGTTTCCCAGTCTTAAATGGAGTTGAGTCACATGCAGTTTTTTGTCCTACGAGCAAGAGTTGTTTTCTGGTAAGAAGAGTCACTATTGTGCTCCAATTGCCATACACAGTGCAAGTAGCCCTCACATCTCTTCTCAGCAAGTACAGTGTATCGGACTGAAGAGGATCTACAGTTTTTGTCAGTTTCCTAAGCAGAGTTGAACTATATATGTTCCGTGTGTGTAGGAAGCACAGTTCTTTTGTTCTGAGCAAGCTCACTGATTGGACCCCATAGGAAACACAGTAGTGTAGAAGAGTGCTCTTTTCTCTAAAGCAGAGTGTGTTTCTTGTAAGGCGAGCTAGCATTTGTTTTCCAGTCCTAAATGGAGTTGAATCCCATGCAGTTTCTGGTACTACGAACAAGAGTTGTTTTCTGGTAACGAAAGTCACTATTGCGCTCCCATTGCCATACACAGTGCAAATAGCACTCGCGTCTGTTCCCAGCAAGTACAGTGTATGGGACTGAAGAGGAGCTACTGTTTTTGTCAGTTTCCTAAGCAGAGTTGAACTAGATATGGCCCGTTTGTTTAGGTAGCACAGTTATTATGTTCTGAGCAAGCTCACTGTTCTGGCCCGATAGGAAACACAGTAGAGTGGAAGAGTGCTCTTTTCTCTAAATCAGAGTGTGTTTCTTGTAAGGCGAGCTAGCGTTTGTTTCCCAGTCCTAAATGGAGTTGAGTCACATGCAGTTTTTGGTCCTACGAGCAAGAGTTGTTTTCTGGTAAGAAGAGTCACTATTGTGCTCCAAATGCCATACACAGTGCAAATAGCACTCGCGTCTGTTCCCAGCAAGTACAGTGTATTGGACTGAAAAGGAGCTACTGTTCTTGTCAGTTTCCTAAGCAGAGTTGAACTAGATATGGTCCATGTGTGTAGGAAGCACAGTTCTTTGTTCTGAGCAAGCTCACTTTTTGGACCCCATAGGAAACACAGTAGAGTAGAAGAGTGCTCTTTTCTCAAAAGCAGAGAGTGTTTCTTGTAAGGCGAGCTAGCATTTGTTTCCCAGTCATAAATGGAGTTGAATCACATGCAGTTTGGGGTCCTACGAGCAAGAGTTATTTTCTGGTAAGGAAAGTCACTATTGTGCTCCCATTGCCATTCACAGGACAAATAGCATTCGCGTCTGTTCCCAGCAAGTACAGTGTATCGGGCTAAAGAGGAGCTACTGTTTTTGTTAGTTTCCTAAGTAGAATTATACTAGATATGGCACGTGTGTGTAGGATGCACAGTTCTTATGTTCTGAGCAAGCTCACTGTTCTGGCCCTAAAGGAAACACAGTAGAGTAGAAGAGTGCTCTTTTCTCTAAAGCAGAGTGTGTTTCTTGTAAGGCGAGCTAGCGTTTGTTTCCTAGTCCTAAATGGAGTTGAATCACATGCAGTTTCTGGTCCAACGAGCAAGAGTTGTTTTCTGGTAAGGAAAGTCACTATTGCACTCCCATTGCCATACACAGTGCAAATAGCCCTACCGTCTGTTCCCAGCAAGTACAGTGTATTGGACTGAAGAGGAGCTACTGTTCTTCTCAGTTTCCAAAGCAGAGTTGAACTACATATGGTCCTTGTGTGTAGGAAGCACAGTTCTTTTGTTCTGAGCAAGCTCACTGTTTGGACCCCATAGGAAAAACAGTAGAGTAGAAGAGTGCTCTTTTCTCTAAAGCAGATTGTGTTTCTTGTAAGGCGAGCTAGCGTTTGTTTCCCAGTCCTAAATGGAGGGGAATCACATGCAGGTTCTGGTCCTACGATCAAGAGTTGTTTTATGGTAAGAATAGTCACTATTGCGCTGCCATTGCCATACACAGGACAAATAGCACTGGCATCTGTACCCAGCAAGTACAGTGTATTGGACTGAAGAGGATCTACTGTTCTTGTCAGGTTCCTAAGCAGAATTGAACTAGATATGGCCGTGTGTGTAGGAAGCACAGTTCTTTTGTTCTGAGCCAGCTCACTGTTCTGTCCCTATAGGAAACACAGTAGAGTAGAAGAGTGCTCTTTTCTCAAAAGCAGAGTGTGTTTCTTGTAAGGCGAGCTTGCGTTTCTTTTCCAGTCCTAAATGGAGTTGAGTCACATGCAGTTTTTTTGTCCTACGAGCAAGAGTTGTTTTCTTGTATGAAGAGTCACTATTGTGCTCTCATTGCCACACAGTGCAAATAGCACTCGCGTCTGCTCCCTGCAAGTACAGAGTATTGGATTGAAGAGGAGCTCCTGTTCTTGTCAGTTTCCTAAGCAGAGTTGACCTAGATATGGCCCGTGTGTGTAGGAAGCACAGTTCTTTTGTTCAGAGCAAGCTCACTGTTCGGACCCCATAGGAAACACAGTAGAGTAAAAGAGTGCTCTTTTCTCAAAAGCAGAGTGTGTTTCATGTAAGGCGAGCTAGCATTTGTTTCCCAGTCCTAAATGGAGTTGAATCAAATGCAGTTTCTGGTCCTACGAGCAAGAGTTGTTTTCTGGTAAGGAAAGTCACTATTGCGCTCCCATTGCCATCCACAGTGCAAATAGCACTCGTGTCTGTTCCCAGCAAGTACAGTGTATTGGACTTAAGAGGAGCTACTGTTCTTGTCAGTGTCCTAAGCAGAGTTGAACTAGATATGGCCCGTTTGTAGGAATCACAGTTTTTTTGTTCTGAGCAAGCTCACTGTTCTGGCCCTATAGGAAACACAGTAGAATAGAAGAGTGCTCTTTTCTCTAAAGCAGAGTGTGTTTCTTGTAAGGCGAGCTAGCGTTTGTTTCCCAGTCTTAAATGGAGTTGAATCACATGCAGTTTCTGGTCCTACAAGCAAGAGTTGTTTTATGGTAAGAAGAATCACTGTTGCGCTGCCATTGCCATACACAGGACAAATAGCACTGGCGTCTGTTCCCAGCAAGCACAGTGTATTGGACTGAAGACGATCTACTGATCTTGTCAGGTTCCTAAGCAGAATTGAACTAGATATGGCCGTGTGTGTAGGAAGCACAGTTCTTTTGTTCTGAGCACTCTCACTGTTCGGACCTCATAGGAAAAACAGTAGAGTAGAAGAGTGCTCTTTTCTCAAAAGCAGAGTGTGTTTTTTGTAAGGCAAGCTAGCGTTTGTTTCCCAGTCCTAAATGGAGTTGAATCACATGCAGTTTCTGGTCCTACGAGCAAGAGTTGTTTTCTGGTAAGGAAAGTCACTATTGTGCTCCCTTTGCCATACACAGTGCAAATAGCACTCGCGTTTTTTCCCAGCAATTACAGTGTATTGGTCTGAAGAGGAGCTACTGTTCTTGTCAGTGTCCTAAGCAGAGTTGATCTACATATTGTCCGTGTGTGTAGGAAGCACAGTTCTTTTGTTCTGAGCAAGCTCACTGTTTGGACCCCATAGGAAACACAGTAGAGTAGAAGAGTGCTCTTTTCTCTAAAGCAGAGTGTGTTTCTTGTAAGGCGAGCTAGCGTTTGTTTCCCATTCCTAAAAGAAGTTGAATCACATGCAATTTCTGGTCCTACGAGCAAGAGTTGTTTTCTGGTAAGGAACGTCACTATTGCGCTCCCATTGCCATACAGTGCAAATAGCACTCCTGTCTGTTCCCAGCAGGTACAGTGTATCGGACTGAAGAGGAGCTACTGTTCTTGTCAGTTTCCTAAGCAGAGTTGACCTAGATATGGCCCGTGTGTTTAGGAAACACAGTTATTATGTTCTGAGCAAGCTCACTGTTCTGGCCCTATTGGAAACACAGTACAGTAGAAGAGTGCTCTTTTCTCTAAAGCAGAGTATGTTACTTGTAAGGCGAGCTCGTGTTTATTCCCCAGTCTTAAATGGAGTTGAGTCACATGCAGTTTTTGGTCCTATAAGAAAGAGATGTTTTCTGGTAAGAAGAGTCACTATTGTGCACTAAATGCCATACACAGTGCAAATAGCACTCGCGTCTGTTCCCAGCAAGTACAGTGTATTGGTCTGAAGAGGAGCTACTGTTCTTCTCAGTTTCCTACGCAGAGTTGAACTAGATATGGCCCGTGTGTCTAGGAAGCACAGTTCATTTGTTCTGAGCAAGCTCACTGTTCTGGCCCTATAGGAAACACAGTAGAGTAGAAGAGTGCTCTTTTCTCAAAAGCAGAGTGTGTTTCTTGTAAGGCGAGCTAGCGTTTGTTTCCCAGTCCTAAATGGAGTTGAATCAAATGCAGTTTCTGGTACTACGAGCACGAGTTTTTTTATGGTAAGAATGGACACTATTGCGCTCCCATTGTCTTACAAAGGACAAATAGCACTGGCGTCTGTTCCCAGCAAGTACAGTGTATTGGACTGAAGAGGATCTGTTGTTCTTGTCAGGTTCCTAAGCAGAATTGAACTAGATATGGCAGTGTGTGTAGGAAGCACAGTTCTTTTGTTCTGAGCAAGCCCACTGTTCTGGCCCTATAGGAAAAACAGTAGAGTAGAAGAGTGCTCTTTTCTCTAAAGCAGAATGTGTTTCTTGTAAGGCGAGCTAGCGTTTGTTTCCCAGTCCTAAATGGAGTTGAATCCCATGCAGTTTCTGGTACTACGAGTAAGAGTTCTTTTCTGGTAAGAAGAGTCACTATTGCGCTGCCATTGCCATACACAGGACAAATAGCACTGGCGTCTGATCGCAGCAAGTACAGTGTATTGGACTGAAGAGGATCTACTGTTCTTGTTAAGTTCGTAAGCAGAATTGAACTAGATATGGCAGTGTGTGTAGGAAGCACAGATCTTTTGTTCAGAGGAAGCTCACGTTTCGGACCCCATAGGAAACACAGTAGAGAAGAAGAGTGCTCTTTTCTCAAAAGCAGAGGGTGTTTCTTGTAAGGCGAGCTAGCATTTGTTTCCCAGTCCTAAATGGAGTTGAATCACAAGCAGTTTCTGGTCCTACGAGCAAGACTTGTTTTCTGGTAAGGAAAGTCACTATTGCGCTCCCATTGCCATACACAGTGCAAATAGCACTCGCGTCTGTTCCCAGCAAGTACAGTGTATCGGACTGAAGAGTAGCTCCTGTTCTTGTCAGTTTCCTAAGCAGAGTTGAATTAGATATGGCCTTGTGTGTAGGATGCACAGTTCTTTTGTTCTGAGCAAGCTCACTGTTCTGGCCCTATAAGAAACACAACAGAGTAGAAGAGTGCTCTTATCTCAAAAGCAGAGTGGGTTTCTTGTAAAGCGAGCTAGCGTTTGTTTCCTAGTCCTAAATGGAGTTGAATCCCATGCAGTTTCTGGTCCTACGAACAAGAGTTGTTTTCTGGTAAGGAAAGTCACTATTGTGCTCCCTTTGCCATACACAGTGCAAATAGCACTCGCGTCTTTTCCCAGCAAGTACAGTGTATCGGACAGAAGAGGAGCTACTGTTCTTGTCAGTTTCCTAAGCAGAGTTGAACTAGATATGGCCCGTGTGTTTAGGAAGCACAGTTATTATGTTCTGAGCAAGCTCGCTGTTCTGGCCCTATAGGAAACACAGTAGAGTAGAAGAGTGCTCTTTTCTCTAAAGCAGAGTGTGTTTCTTGTAAGGCGAGCTCGCGTTTGTTTCCCAGTCCTAAATGGAGTTGAGTCACAGGCAGTTTTGGTCCTATGAGCAAGAGTTGTTTTCTGGTAAGAAGAGTCACTATTGCGCTCCAAATGCCATACACAGTGCAAATAGCACTCGCGTCTGTTCCCAGCAATTAAAGTGTATTGGACTGAATAGAAGCTACTGTTCTTGTCAGTTTCCTAAGCAGAGTTGAACTAGATATGGCCCGTGTGCAGGAAGCACAGTTCTTTTGTTCTGAGCAAGCTCACTGTTTGGAGCCCATAGGAAACACAGTAGAGTAGAAGAGTGCTCTTTTCTCTAAAGCAGAGTGTGTTTCTTGTAAGGCAAGCTAGCGTTTGATTCCCAGTCCTAAATGGAGTTGAATCACATGCAGTTTCTGGTCCTATGAGCAAGAGCTGTTTTATGGTAAGAAGAGTCACTATTGTGCTGCCATTGCCATACACAGGACAAATAGCACTGGCGTCTGTTCCCAGCAAGTACAGTGTATTAGACTGAAGAGGATCTACTGTTCCTGTCAGGTTCCTAAGCAGAATTGAACTAGATATGGCCGTGTGTGTAGGAAGCACAGTTCTTTTGTTCTGAGCAAGCTCACTGTTAGGAGCCCATAGGAAACACAGTAGAGTAGAAAAGTGCTCTTTTCTCAAAAGCAGAGTGTGGTTCTTGTAAGTCGAGCTAGCGTTTGTTTCCCAGTCCTAAATGGAGTTCAATCACATGCAGTTTCTGGTCCTACGAGCAAGAGATGTTTTCTGGTAAGGACAGTCACTATTGCACTCCCTTTGCCATACACAGTGTAAATAGCACTCGCGTCTGTTCCCAGCAAGTACAGTGTATCGGACTGAAGAGGAGCTACTGTTCTTGTCAGGTTCCAAAGCAGAGTTGAACTAGATATGGCCCGTGTGTGTAGGAAGCATAGTTCTTATGTTCTGAGCAAGCTCACTGTTCTGGCCCTAAAGGAAACACAGTAGAGTAGAAGAGTGCTCTTTTCTCTAAAGCAGAGTGTGTTTCTTGTAAGGCGAGCTCGTTTTTGTTTCCCAGTCCTAAATGGAGTTGAGTCACAGGCAGTATTTGGTCCTACGAGCAAGAGTTGTTTTCTGGTAAGAAGAGTCACTATTGCGCTCCAAAATGCCATGCACAGTGCGTATAGCACTCGAGTCTGTTCCCAGCAAGTACAGTGTATTGGACTGAATAGGAGCTACTGTTCTTGTCAATTTCGTAAGCAGAGTAGAACTAGATATGGCCCGTGTGTAGGAAGCACAGTTCTTTTGTTCTGAGCAAGCTCACTGTTCGGACCCCTTAGGAAACACAGTAGAGTAGAAGAGTGCTCTTTTCTCTAAAGCTGAGTGTGTTTCTTGTAAGGCGAGCTAGCGTTTGTTTCCCAGTCCTAAATGGAGTTGAATCACATGCAGTTTCTGGTCATACGAGCAAGAGTTTTTTTCTGGTAAGAAGAGTCATTATTGCGCTGCCATTGCCATACAGAGGACAAATAGCACTGGGGTCTGTTCCCAGCAAGTACAGTGTATTGGACTGAAGAGGATCTACTGTTCTTGTCAGGTTCCTAAGTAGAATTGAACTAGATATGGCAGTGTGTGTAGGAAGCACAGATCTTTAGTTCTGAGCAAGCTCACTGTTCGGACCCCATAGGAAACACAGTAGAGTAGAAGAGTGCTCTTTTCTCTAAAGCAGAGTGTGTTTCTTGTAAGGCGAGCTAGCGTTTGTTTCCCAGTCCTACATGGAGTTGAGTCACAGGCAGTTTTTGGTCCTACGAGCAAGAGTTGTTTTCTGGTAAGAAAAGTCACTATTGCTCTCAAAATGCCATACACAGTGCAAATAGCACTCGTGTCTGTTCCCAGCAATTACAGTGTATTGGACTGAATAGGAGCTACTGTTCTTGTCAGTTTCCTAAGCAGAGTTGAACTAGATATGGCCCGTGTGTAGGAAGCACAGTTCTTTTGTTCTGAGCAAGCTCACTGTTCTGGCCCTATAGGAAACACAGTAGAGTAGAAGAGTGCTCTTTTCTCTAAAGCAGAGTGTGTTTCTTGTAAGGCGAGCTAGCGTTTGTTTCCCAGTCCTAAATGGAGTTGAATCACATGCAGTTTCTGGTCCTAGGAGCAAGAGTTTTTTTATGGTAAGAAGAGTCACTATTGCGCTGCCATTGCCATACACAGGACAAATAGCACTGGCGTCTGTTCTCAGCAAGTACAGTGTACTGGACTGAAGAGGATCTACTGTTCTTGTCACGTTACTAAGCAGACTTGAACTAGATATGGCCGTGTGTGTAGGAAGCACAGTTCTTTTGTTCTGAGCAGCTCACTGTTCGGACCCCATAGGAAACAGAGTAGAGTAGAAGAGTGCTCTTTTCTCTAAAGCAGAGTGTGTTTCTTGTAAGGCGAGCTAGCGTTTGTTTCCCAGTCCTAAATGGAGTGGAATCACATGCAGTTTCTGGTCCTACGAGCAAGAGTTGTTTTATGGTAAGAATAGTCACTATTGCGCTGCCATTGCCATACACTGGACAAATAGCACTGGCGTCTGTTCCCAGCAAGTACAGTGTATCGGACTGAAGAGGAGCTACTGTTCTTGTCAGTTTCCTAAGCAGAGTTGAACTAGATATGCCCCGTGTGTCTAGGAAGCACAGTTCATTTGTTCTGAGCAAGCTCACTGTTCTGGCCCTTTAGGAAACAAAGTAGAGTAGATGAGTGCTCTTTTCTCTAAAGCAGAGTGTGTTTCTTGTAAGGCGAGCTAGCGTTTGTTTCCTAGCTCTAAATGGAGTTGAATCACATGCAGTTTCTGGTCCTATGAGCAAGAGTTGTTTTCTGGTAAGGAAAGTCACTATTGCCCTCCCATTGCCATACACACTGCAAATAGCACTGGCGTAGGTTCGCAGCAAGTACAGTGTATTGGACTGAATAGGAGCTACTGTTCTTGTCAGTTTCCTAAGCAGAGTTGAACTAGATATGGCCCGTGTGTAGAAAGCACAGTTCTTTTGTTCTGAGCAAGCTCTCTCCTCTAGCCCTATAGGAAACACAGTAGAGTAGAAGAGTGCTCTTTTCTCTAAAGCAGAGTGTGTTTCTTTTAAGGCGAGCTAGCGTTTGTTTCCCAGTCCTAAATGGAGTTGAATCACATGCAGTTTCTGGTCCTATGAGCAAGAGTTGTTTTATGGTAAGAATAGTCACTATTGCGCTGCCATTGCCATACACAGGACAAATAGCACTGGCGTCTGTTCCCAGCAAGTACAGTGTATTGGACTGAAGAGGATCTACTGTTCTTGTCAGGTTCCTAAGCAGAATTGAACTAGATATGGCCGTGTGTGTAGGAAGCACAGCTCTTTTGTTCTGAGCAAGCCCACTGTTCTGGCCCTATAGGAAACACAGTAGAGTAGAAGAGTGCTCTTTTCGCTAAAGCAGAGTGTGTTGATTTTAAGGCGAGCTAGCGTTTGTTTCCCAGTCTTAAATGGAGTGGAATCACATGCAGTTTCTGGTCCTATGAGCAAGAGTTGTTTTATTGCAAGAAGAGTCACTATTGCGCTGCCATTGCCATACACAGGACAAATAGCACTGGCGTCTGTTCCCAGCAAGTACAGTGTGTCAGACTGAAGAGGAGCTACTGTTCTTGTCAGGTTCCTAAGCAGAGTTGAACTAGATGTGGCCGTGTGTGTAGGAAGCACAGTTCTTTTGTTCTGATCAAGCTCACTGTTCGGAAACCATAGGAAACACAGTAGAGTAGAAGAGTGCTCTTTTCTCAAAAGCAGAGTGTGTTTTTTGTAAGGCAAGCTAGCGTTTGTTTCCCAGTCCTAAATGGAGTTGAATCACATGCAGTTTCTGGTCCTATGAGCAAGAGATGTTTTCTGGTAAGGAAAGTCACTATTGTGCTCCCTTTGCCACACACAGTGCAAATAGCACTCTCGTCTTTTCCCAGCAAGTACAGTGTATCGGACTGAAGAGGATCTACTGTTCTTGTCAGTTTCCTAAGCAGAGTTGAACTAGATATGGCCCGTGTGTTTAGGAAACACAGTTATTATGTTCTGAGCAAGCTCACTGTTCTGGCCCTATAAGAAACACAGTACAGTAGAAGAGTGCTCTTTTCTCTAAAGCAGAGTGTGTTTCTTGTAAGGCGAGCTCGTGTTTATTTCCCAGTACTAAATGGAGTTGAGTCACATGCAGTTTTTGGTCCTATGAGCAAGAGATGTTTTCTGGAAAGAAGAGTCACTATTGTGCTCCAAATGCCATACACAGTGCAAATAGCACTCACGTCTGTTCCCAGCAAGTACAGTGTATTGTTCTGAAGAGGAGCTACTGTTCTTTTCAGTTTCCTAAGCAGAATTGATCTACATATGGTCCGTGTGTGTAGGAAGCACAGTTCTTTTGTTCTGAGCAAGCTCACTGTTTGGACCCCATAGGAAACAGAGTAGAGTAGAAGAGTGCTCTTTTCTCTAAAGCAGAGTGTGTTTCTTGTAAGGCGAGCTAGCGTTTGTTTCCCAGTCCTAAATGGAGTGGAATCACATGCAGTTTCTGGTCCTATGAGCAAGAGTTGTTTTATGGTAAGAATAGTCACTATTGCGCTGCCATTGCCATACACTGGACAAATAGCACTGGCGTCTGTTCCCAGCAAGTACAGTGTATCGGACTGAAGAGGAGCTACTGTTCTTGTCAGTTTCCTAAGCAGAGTTGACCTAGATATGGCCCGTGTGTCTAGGAAGCACAGTTCATTTGTTCTGAGCAAGCTCACTCTTCTGGCCCTATAGGAAACACAGTAGAGTAGAAGAGTGCTCTTTTCTCAAAAGCAGAGTGTGTTTCTTGTAAGGCGAGCTAGAGTTTGTTTCCCAGTCCTAAATGGAGTTGAATCAAACGCAGTTTCTGGTCCTACGAGCAAGAATTGTTTTCTGGTAAGAATAGTCACTATTGCACTCCCATTGCCATACACAGTGCAAATAGCACTGGCGTCTGTTCCCAGCAAGTACATTTATCGGAAGGAAGAGGAGCTACTGTTCTTGTCAGTTTCCAAAACAGAGTTGAACTAGATATGGCCCGTGTATGTAGGAAGCACAGTTCTTATGTTCTGAGCAAGCTCACTGTTCTGGCCCTATAGGAAACACAGTAGAGTAGAAGTGTGCTCTTTTCTCAAAAGCAGAGTGTGTTTCTTGTAAGACGAGCTAGCGTTTGTTTCCCAGTCCTAAATGGAGTTGAATCAAATGCAGTTTCTGGTACTACAAGCACGAGTTGTTTTATGGTAAGAATACTCAAATTGCGCTGCCATTGCCATACACAGGACAAATAGCAGTGCTGTCTGTTCCCAGCCAGTACAGTGTATTGGACTGAAGAGGATCTACTGTTCTTGTCAGGTTCCTAAGCAGAATTGAACTAGATATGGCCGTGTGTGTAGGAAGCACAGTTCTTTTGTTCTGAGCAGCTCACTGTTCGGACCCCATAGGAAACACAGTAGAGTAGAAGAGTGCTTTTTTCTCTAAAGCAGAGTGTGTTTCTTGTAAGGCGAGCTCGCGTTTGTTTCCCAGTCCTAAATGGAGTTGAATCACAGGCAGTTTTTGCTCCTATGTGCAAGAGTTGTTTTCTGGTAAGAAGAGTCACTATTGCGCTCCAAATGCCATACACAGTGCAAATAGCACTCGCGTCTGTTCCCAGCAAATACAGTGTATTGGACTGAATAGGAGCTACTGTTCTTGTCAGTTTCCTAAGCAGAGTTGAACTAGATATGGCCCGTGTGTAGGAAGCACAGCTCTTTTGTTCTGAGCAAGCTCACTCTTCTAGCCCTATAGGAAACACAGTAGATTAGAAGAGTGCTCTTTTCTCTAAAGCAGAGTGTGTTTCTTTTAAGGCAAGCTAGCGTTTGTTTCCCAGTCCTAAATGGAGTGGAATCACATGCAGTTTTTGGTCCTATGAGCAAGAGTTGTTTTATGGTAAGAAGAGTCACTATTGCGCTGCCATTGCCATACACAGGACAAATAGCACTGGCGTCTGTTCCCAGCAAGTACAGTGTATTGGACTGAAGAGGATCTACTGTTCTTGTCAGGTTCCTAAGCAGAATTGAACTAGATATGGCCGTGTGTGTAGGAAGCACAGTTCTTTTGTTCTGAGCAAGCTCATTGTTCGGAAACCATAGGAAACACAGTAGCGTAGAAGAGTGCTCTTTTCTCAAAAGCAGAGTGTGTTTCATGTAAGGAGAGCTAGCGTTTGTTTCCCAGTACTAAATGGAGTTGAATCACATGAAATTTCTGGTCCTAGGAGCAAGAGTTGTTTTCTGGTAAGGAAAGTCACTATTGCGCTCCCATTGCCATACACAGTGCAAATAGCACTCGTGTCCTTTCCCAGCAAGTACAGTGTATTGGACTGAAGAGGATCTACTGTTCTTGTCAGTTTTCTATGCAGAGTTGAACTAGATATGGCCTGTGTGTGTAGGAAGCACAGTTCTTATGTTCTGAGCAAGCTCACTGTTCTGGCACTATAGGAAACACAGTAGAGTAGAAGAGTGCTCTTTTCTCAAAAGCAGAGTGTGTTTCTTGTAAGGCGAGCTAGCGTTTGTTTCCTAGTCCTAAATGGAGTTTAATCACATGCAGTTTCTGTTCCTATGAACAAGAGTTGTTTTCTGGTAAGGAAAGTCACATTGCGCTCCCATTGCCATACATAGTGCAAATAGCACTAGCGTCTGTTCCCAGCAAGTACAGTGTATTGGACTGAATAGGTGCTACTGTTCTTGTCAGTTTCCTAAGCAGAGTTGAACTAGATATGGCCCGTGTGTGTAGGAAGCACAGTTCATTTGTTCTGAGCAAGCTCACTGTTTGGACTCCAAAGAATACACAGTAGAGTAGAAGAGTGCTCTTTTCTCTAAAGAAGAGTGTGTTTCTTGTAAGGCGAGCTAGCATTTGTTTCGCAGTCCTAAATGGAGTTGAATCCCATGCAGTTTCTGGTACTACAAGCAAGAGTTTTTTTCTGGTAAGAAGAGTCAATGTGGCGCTGCCATTGCCATACACAGGACAAATAGCACTGTCGTCTGTTCCCAGCAAGTACAGTGTATTGGACTGAAGAGGATCTACTGTTCTTGTCAGGTTCCTAAGCAGAATTGAACTAGATATGGCCGTGTGTAGGAAGCACAGTTCTTTTGTTCTGAGCAAGCTCACTGTTCGGACCACATACAAAACACAGTAGAGTAGAAGAGTGCTCTTTTCTCTAAAGCATAGTGTGTTTCTTGTAAGGCGAGCTCACGTTTGTTTCCCAGTCCTAAATGGAGTTGAGTCACAGGCAGTTTTTGGTCCTACGAGCAAGAGTTGTGTTCTGGTAAGAAGAGTCACTATTGTGCTCCAAATGCCATACACAGTGCAAATAGCACTCGCTTCTGATCCCAGCAAGTACAGTGTATCGGACTGAAGAGGAGCTACTGTTTTTGTCAGTTTCCTAGGCAGATTTGTACTAGATATGGCCCGTGTGTGGGAAGCGCAGTTCTTTTGTTCTGAGCAAGCTCACTGTTCTGGCCGTATAGGAAACAGTAGAGTAGAAGAGTGCTCTTTTCACTAAAGCAGAGTGTGTTTCTTGTAAGGCAAGCTAGAGTTTGTTTCCCAGTCCTAAATGGAGTTGAATCAAATGCAGTTTCTGGTCCTACGAGCAAGAGTTGTTTTCTGGTAAGGAAAGTCACTATTGCACTCCCATTGCCATACACAGTGCAAATAGCACTGGGGTCTGTTCCCAGCAAGTACAGTGTATCGGAAGGAAGAGGAGCTACTGTTCTTGTCAGTTTCCTAGGCAGAGTTGAACTAGATATGGTCGGTGTGTGTAGGAAGCACAGTTCTTATGTTCTGAGCAAGCTCACTGTTCGGACCCCATAGGAAACACAGTAGAGTAGAAGAGTGCTCTTTTCTCTAAAGCAGAGTGTGTTTCTTGTAAGGCGAGCTAGCGTTTGTTTCCCAGTCCTAAAGGGAGTTGAGTCACAGGCAGTTTTTGGTCCTACGAGCAAGAGTTGTTTTCTGGTAAGAAGAGTCACTATTGGGCTCCAAATGCCATACACAGTGCAAGTAGCACTCGTGTCTGTTCCCAGAAAGTACAGTGTATTGGACTGAATAGGAGCTACTGTTCTTGTCAGTTTCCTAAGCAGAGTTGAACTAGATCTGGCCCATGTGTAGGAAGCACAGTTCTTTTGTTCTGAGCAAGCTCACTGTTTGGACCCCATAGGAAACACAGTAGAGTAGAAGAGTGCTCTTTTCTCTAAAGCAGAGTGTGTTTCTTGTAAGGCGAGCTAGCGTTTGTTTCCCAGTCCTAAATGGAGTTGAATCACATGCAGTTTCTGGTCCTATGAGCAAGAGTTGTTTTCTGGTAAGAAGAGTCACTATTGCGCTGCCATTGCCATACACAGGACAAATAGCACTGGCGTCTGTTCCCAGCAAGTACAGTGTATTGGACTGAAGAGGATCTACTGTTCTTGTCAGTTTCCTAAGCAGAGTTGAACTAGATCTGGCCCGGGTGTAGGAAGCACAGTTCTTTTGTTCTGAGCAAGCTCACTGTTTGGACACCATAAGAAACAGAGTAGAGTAGAAGAGTGCTCTTTTCTCTAAAGCAGAGTGTGTTTCCTGTAAGGCGAGCTAGCGTTTGTTTCCCAGTCCTAAATGGAGTGGAATCACATGCAGTTTCTGGTCCTACGAGCAAGAGTTGTTTTATGGAAAGAACAGTCACTATTGCGCTGCCATTGCCATACACTGGACAAATAGCACTGGCGTCTGTTCCCAGCAAGTACAGTGTATCGGACTGAAGAGGAGCTACTGTTCTTGTCAGTTTCCTAAGCAGAGTTGAACTAGATATGGCCCGTGTGTTTAGAAAGCACAGTTATTATGTTCTGAGCAAGCTCACTGTTCTGGCCCTATAGGAAACACAGTAGAGTAGAAGAGTGCTCTTTTCTCTAAAGCAGAGTGTGTTTCTTGTAAGGCGAGCTTGCGTTTGTTTCCCAGTCCTAAATGGAGTTGAATCACATGCAGTTTCTGGTCCTATGAGCAAGAGATGTTTTCTGGTAAGGAAAGTCACTATTGTGCTCCCTTTGCCACACACAGTGCAAATAGCACTCTCGTCTTTTCCCAGCAAGTACAGTGTATCGGACTGAAGAGGATCTACTGTTCTTGTCAGTTTCCTAAGCAGAGTTGAACTAGATATGGCCCGTTTGTTTAGGAAACACAGTTATTATGTTCTGAGCAAGCTCACTGTTCTGGCCCTATAGGAAACACAGTACAGTAGAAGAGTGCTCTTTTCTCTAAAGCAGAGTGTGTTTCTTGTAAGGTGAGCTCGTGTTTATTTCCCAGTACTAAATGGAGTTGAGTCACATGCAGTTTTTGGTCCTATGAGCAAGAGATGTTTTCTGGAAAGAAGAGTCACTATTGTGCTCCAAATGCCATACACAGTGCAAATAGCACTCATGTCTGTTCCCAGCAAGTACAGTGTATTGTTCTGAAGAAGAGCTACTGTTCTTTTCAGTTTCCTAAGCAGAGTTGATCTACATATGGTCCGTGTGTGTAGGAAGCACAGTTCTTTTGTTCTGAGCAAGCTCACTGTTCTGGCCCTATAAGAAACACAGTAGAGTAGAAGAGTGCTCTTTTCTCTAAAGCAGAGTGTGTTTCTTTTAAGGCGAGCTAGCGTTTGTTTCCCAGTCCTAAATGGAGTTGAATCACATGCAGTTTCTGGTCCTACGAGCAAGAGTTGTTTTATGGAAAGAAGAGTCACTATTGCGCTGCCATTGCCATACACAGGACAAATAGCACTGGCGTCTGTTCCCAGCAAGTACAGTGTATTGGACTGAAGAGGATCTACTGTTCTTGTCAGGTTCCTAAGCAGAATTGAACTAGATATGGCCGTGTGTGTAGGAAGCACAGTTCTTTTGTTCTGAGCAAGCTCACTTTTCGGACCCCATAGGAAACACAGTAGAGTAGAAGAGTGCTCTTTTCTCAAAAGCAGAGTGTGTTTCTTGTAAGGCGAGCTAGGATTTGTTTCCCACTCCTAAATGGAGTTGAATCACATGCACTTTCTGGTCCTATGAGCAAGAGTTGTTTTCTGGTAAGGAAAGTCACTATTGTGCTCCCTTTGCCATACACAGTGCAAATAGCACTCGCGTCTTTTCCCAGCAAGTACAGTGTATCAGACTGAAGAGGAGCTACTGTTCTTGTCAGTTTCCTAAGCAGAGTTGAACTAGATATGGCCCGTGTGTTTACGAAGCACAGTTATTATGTTCTGAGCAAGCTCACTGTTTGGAGCCCATAGGAAACACAGTAGAGTAGAAGAGTGCTCTTTTCTCTAAAGCAGAGTGTGTTTCTTGTAAGGCGAGCTAGCGTTTGATTCCCAGTCCTAAATGGAGTTGAATCACATGCAGTTTCTGGTCCTATGAGCAAGAGTTGTTTTATGGTAAGAAGAGTCACTATTGTGCTGCCATTGCCATACACAGGACAAATAGCACTGGCGTCTGTTCCCAGCAAGTACAGTGTATTAGACTGAAGAGGATCTACTGTTCCTGTCAGGTTCCTAAGCAGAATTGAACTAGATATGGCCGTGTGTGTAGGAAGCACAGTTCTTTTGTTCTGAGCAAGCTCACTGTTTGGACCCCATAGGAAACACAGTAGAGTAGAAAAGTGCTCTTTTCTCAAAAGCGGAGTGTGGTTCTTGTAAGTCGAGCTAGCGTTTGTTTCCCAGTCCTAAATGGAGTTCAATCACATGCAGTTTCTGGTCCTACGAGCAAGAGATGTTTTCTGGTAAGGACAGTCACTATTGCACTCCCTTTGCCATACACAGTGTAAATAGCACTCGCGTCTGTTCCCAGCAAGTACAGTGTATCGGACTGAAGAGGAGCTACTGTTCTTGTCAGGTTCCTAAGCAGAGTTGAACTAGATATGGCCCGTGTGTGTAGGAAGCATAGTTCTTATGTTCTGAGCAAGCTCACTGTTCTGGCCCTATAGGAAACACAGTAGTGTAGAAGAGTGCTCTTTTCTCAAAAGCAGAGTGTGTTTCTTATAAGGCAAGCTAGAGTTTGTTTCCCAGTCCTAAATGGAGTTGAGTCACATGCAGTTTCTGGTCCTACGAGCAAGAGTTGTTTTCTGGTAAGACGAGTCACTATTGTGCTCCAATTGCCATACACTGTGCAAATAGCACTCGCGTCTGTTCTCAGCTAGTACAGTGTATCGGACTGAAGAGGAGCTACTGTTCTTGTCAGTTTCCTAAGCAGAGTTGAAGTAGATATGGCCCGTGTGTGTAGGAAGCACAGTTATTATGTTCTGAGCAAGCTCACTGTTCTGGCCCTAAAGGAAACACAGTAGAGTAGAAGAGTGCTCTTTTCTCTAAAGCAGAGTGTGTTTCTTGTAAGGCGAGCTCGTGTTTGTTTCCCAGTCCTAAATGGAGTTGAGTCACAGGCAGTTTTTGGTCCTACGAGCAAGAGTTGTTTTCTGGTAAGAAGAGTCACATTTGCGCTCCAAAATGCCATGCACAGTGCGTATAGCACTCGAGTCTGTTCCCAGCAAGTACAGTGTATTGGACTGAATAGGAGCTACTGTTCTTGTCAATTTCGTAAGCAGAGTTGAACTAGATATGGCCCGTGTGTAGGAAGCACAGTTCTTTTGTTCTGAGCAAGCTCACTGTTCGGACACCTTAGGAAACACAGTAGAGTAGAAGAGTGCTCTTTTCTCTAAAGCTGAGTGTGTTTCTTGTAAGGCGAGCTAGCGTTTGTTTCCCAGTCCTAAATGGAGTTGAATCACATGCAGTTTCTGGTCCTACGAGCAAGAGTTTTTTTCTGGTAAGAAGAGTCATTATTGCGCTGCCATTGCCATACAGAGGACAAATAGCACTGGGGTCTGTTCCCAGCAAGTACAGTGTATTGGACTGAAGAGGATCTACTGTTCTTGTCAGGTTCCTAAGTAGAATTGAACTAGATATGGCAGTGTGTGTAGGAAGCACAGATCTTTAGTTCTGAGCAAGCTCACTGTTCGGACCCCATAGGAAACACAGTAGAGTAGAAGAGTGCTCTTTTCTCTAAAGCAGAGTGTGTTTCTTGTAAGGCGAGCTAGCGTTTGTTTCCCAGTCCTAAATGGAGTTGAGTCACAGGCAGTTTTTGGTCCTACGAGCAAGAGTTGTTTTCTGGTAAGAAAAGTCACTATTGCTCTCCAAATGCCATACACAGTGCAAATAGCACTCGTGTCTGTTCCCAGCAATTACAGTGTATTGGACTGAATAGGAGCTACTGTTCTTGTCAGTTTCCTAAGCAGAGTTGAACTAGATCTGGCCCGTGTGTAGGAAGCACAGTTCTTTTGTTCTGAGCAAGCTCACTGTTCTGGCCCTATAGGAAACACAGTAGAGTAGAAGAGTGCTCTTTTCTCTAAAGCAGAGTGTGTTTCTTGTAAGGCGAGCTAGCATTTGTTTCCCAGTCCTAAATGGAGTTGAATCACATGCAGTTTCTGGTCCTAGGAGCAAGAGTTTTTTTATGGTAAGAAGAGTCACTATTGCGCTGCCATTGCCATACACAGGACAAATAGCACTGGCGTCTGTTCCCAGCAAGTACAGTGTATTGGACTGAAGAGGATCTACTGTTCTTGTCACGTTACTAAGCAGACTTGAACTAGATATGGCCGTGTGTGTAGGAAGCACAGTTCTTTTGTTCTGAGCAAGCTCACTGTTTGGACCCCATAGGAAACAGAGTAGAGTAGAAGAGTGCTCTTTTCCCTAAAGCAGAGTGTGTTTCTTGTAAGGCGAGCTAGCGTTTGTTTCCCAGTCCTAAATGGAGTGGAATCTCATGCAGTTTCTGGTCCTACGAGCAAGATTTGTTTTATGGTAAGAATAGTCACTATTGCGCTGCCATTGCCATACACTGGACAAATAGCACTGGCGTCTGTTCCCAGCAAGTACAGTGTATCGGACTGAAGAGGAGCTACTGTTCTTGTCAGTTTCCTAAGCAGAGTTGAACTAGATATGGCCCATGTGTGTAGGAAGCACAGTTCTTATGTTCTGAGCAAGCTCACTGTTCTGGCCCTATAGGAAACAAAGTAGAGTAGATGAGTGCTCTTTTCTCTAAAGCAGAGTGTGTTTCTTGTAAGGCGAGCTAGCGTTTGTTTCCTAGCTCTAAATGGAGTTGAATCACATGCAGTTTCTGGTCCTACGAGCAAGAGTTGTTTTCTGGTAAGGAAAGTCACTTTTGCGCTCCCATTGCCATACACACTGCAAATAGCACTGGCGTAGGTTCGCAGCAAGTACAGTGTATTGGACTGAATAGGAGCTACTGTTCTTGTCAGTTTCCTAAGCAGAGTTGAACTAGATATGGCCTGTGTGTAGAAAGCACAGTTCTTTTGTTCTGAGCAAGCTCTCTCCTCTAGCCCTATAGGAAACACAGTAGAGTAGAAGAGTGCTCTTTTCTCTAAAGCAGAGTGTGTTTCTTTTAAGGCGAGCTAGCGTTTGTTTCCCAGTCCTAAATGGAGTTGAATCACATGCAGTTTCTGGTCCTATGAGCAAGAGTTGTTTTATGGTAAGAATAGTCACTATTGCGCTGCCATTGCCATACACAGGACAAATAGCACTGGCGTCTGTTCCCAGCAAGTACAGTGTATTGGACTGAAGAGGATCTACTGTTCTTGTCAGGTTCCTAAGCAGAATTGAACTAGATATGGCCGTGTGTGTAGGAAGCACAGCTCTTTTGTTCTGAGCAAGCCCACTGTTCTGGCCCTATAGGAAACAGAGTAGAGTAGAAGAGTGCTCTTTTCGCTAAAGCAGAGTGTGTTGATTTTAAGGCGAGCTAGCGTTTGTTTCCCAGTCTTAAATGGAGTGGAATCACATGCAGTTTCTGGTCCTATGAGCAAGAGTTGTTTTATTGCAAGAAGAGTCACTATTGCGCTGCCATTGCCATACACAGGACAAATAGCACTGGCGTCTGTTCCCAGCAAGTACAGTGTGTCAGACTGAAGAGGAGCTACTGTTCTTGTCAGGTTCCTAAGCAGAGTTGAACTAGATGTGGCCGTGTGTGTAGGAAGCACAGTTCTTTTGTTCTGATCAAGCTCACTGTTCGGAAACCATAGGAAACACAGTAGAGTAGAAGAGTGCTCTTTTCTCAAAAGCAGAGTGTGTTTTTTGTAAGGCAAGCTAGCGTTTGTTTCCCAGTCCTAAATGGAGTTGAATCACATGCAGTTTCTGGTCCTATGAGCAAGAGATGTTTTCTGGTAAGGAAAGTCACTATTGTGCTCCCTTTGCCACACACAGTGCAAATAGCACTCTCGTCTTTTCCCAGCAAGTACAGTGTATCGGACTGAAGAGGATCTACTGTTCTTGTCAGTTTCCTAAGCAGAGTTGAACTAGATATGGCCCGTGTGTTTAGGAAACACAGTTATTATGTTCTGAGCAAGCTCACTGTTCTGGCCCTATAGGAAACACAGTACAGTAGAAGAGTGCTCTTTTCTCTAAAGCAGAGTGTGTTTCTTGTAAGGCGAGCTCGTGTTTATTTCCCAGTACTAAATGGAGTTGAGTCACATGCAGTTTTTGGTCCTATGAGCAAGAGATGTTTTCTGGAAAGAAGAGTCACTATTGTGCTCCAAATGCCATACACAGTGCAAATAGCACTCACGTCTGTTCCCAGCAAGTACAGTGTATTGTTCTGAAGAGGAGCTACTGTTCTTTTCAGTTTCCTAAGCAGAGTTGATCTACATATGGTCCGTGTGTGTAGGAAGCACAGTTCTTTTGTTCTGAGCAAGCTCACTGTTTGGACCCCATAGGAAACAGAGTAGAGTAGAAGAGTGCTCTTTTCTCTAAAGCAGAGTGTGTTTCTTGTAAGGCGAGCTAGCGTTTGTTTCCCAGTCCTAAATGGAGTGGAATCAAATGCAGTTTCTGGTCCTATGAGCAAGAGTTGTTTTATGGTAAGAATAGTCACTATTGCGCTGCCATTGCCATACACTGGACAAATAGCACTGGCGTCTGTTCCCAGCAAGTACAGTGTATCGGACTGAAGAGGAGCTACTGTTCTTGTCAGTTTCCTAAGCAGAGTTGACCTAGATATGGCCCGTGTGTCTAGGAAGCACAGTTCATTTGTTCTGAGCAAGCTCACTCTTCTGGCCATATAGGAAACACAGTAGAGTAGAAGAGTGCTCTTTTCTCAAAAGCAGAGTGTGTTTCTTGTAAGGCGAGCTAGAGTTTGTTTCCCAGTCCTAAATGGAGTTGAATCAAACGCAATTTCTGGTCCTACGAGCAAGAATTGTTTTCTGGTAAGAATAGTCACTATTGCACTCCCATTGCCATACACAGTGCAAATAGCACTGGCGTCTGTTCCCAGCAAGTACATTTATCGAAAGGAAGAGGAGCTACTGTTCTTGTCAGTTTCCTAAACAGAGTTGAACTAGATATGGCCCGTGTATGTAGGAAGCACAGTTCTTATGTTCTGAGCAAGCTCACTGTTCTGGCCCTATAGGAAACACAGTAGAGTAGAAGTGTGCTCTTTTCTCAAAAGCAGAGTGTGTTTCTTGTAAGGCGAGCTAGCGTTTGTTTCCCAGTCCTAAATGGAGTTGAATCAAATGCAGTTTCTGGTACTACAAGCACGAGTTGTTTTATGGTAAGAATACTCAAATTGCGCTGCCATTGCCATACACAGGACAAATAGCAGTGCTGTCTGTTCCCAGCCAGTACAGTGTATTGGACTGAAGAGGATCTACTGTTCTTGTCAGGTTCCTAAGCAGAATTGAACTAGATATGGCCGTGTGTGTAGGAAGCACAGTTCTTTTGTTCTGAGCAGCTCACTGTTCGGACCCCATAGGAAACACAGTAGAGTAGAAGAGTGCTTTTTTCTCTAAAGCAGAGTGTGTTTCTTGTAAGGCGAGCTCGCGTTTGTTTCCCAGTCCTAAATGGAGTTGAATCACAGGCAGTTTTTGCTCCTATGTGCAAGAGTTGTTTTCTGGTAAGAAGAGTCACTATTGCGCTCCAAATGCCATACACAGTGCAAATAGCACTCGCGTCTGTTCCCAGCAAATACAGTGTATTGGACTGAATAGGAGCTACTGTTCTTGTCAGTTTCCTAAGCAGAGTTGAACTAGATATGGCCCGTGTGTAGGAAGCACAGCTCTTTTGTTCTGAGCAAGCTCACTCTTCTAGCCCTATAGGAAACACAGTAGATTAGAAGAGTGCTCTTTTCTCTAAAGCAGAGTGTGTTTCTTTTAAGGCAAGCTAGCGTTTGTTTCCCAGTCCTAAATGGAGTGGAATCACATGCAGTTTTTGGTCCTATGAGCAAGAGTTGTTTTATGGTAAGAAGAGACACTATTGCGCTGCCATTGCCATACACAGGACAAATAGCACTGGCGTCTGTTCCCAGCAAGTACAGTGTATTGGACTGAAGAGGATCTACTGTTCTTGTCAGGTTCCTAAGCAGAATTGAACTAGATATGGCCGTGTGTGTAGGAAGCACAGTTCTTTTGTTCTGAGCAAGCTCATTGTTCGGAAACCATAGGAAACACAGTAGCGTAGAAGAGTGCTCTTTTCTCAAAAGCAGAGTGTGTTTCATGTAAGGAGAGCTAGCGTTTGTTTCCCAGTACTAAATGGAGTTGAATCACATGAAATTTCTGGTCCTAGGAGCAAGAGTTGTTTTCTGGTAAGGAAAGTCACTATTGCGCTCCCATTGCCATACACAGTGCAAATAGCACTCGTGTCCTTTCCAGCAAGTACAGTGTATTGGACTGAAGAGGATCTACTGTTCTTGTCAGTTTTCTACGCAGAGTTGAACTAGATATGGCCTGTGTGTGTAGGAAGCACAGTTCTTATGTTCTGAGCAAGCTCACTGTTCTGGCACTATAGGAAACACAGTAGAGTAGAAGAGTGCTCTTTTCTCAAAAGCAGAGTGTGTTTCTTGTAAGGCGAGCTAGCGTTTGTTTCCTAGTCCTAAATGGAGTTTAATCACATGCAGTTTCTGTTCCTATGAACAAGAGTTGTTTTCTGGTAAGGAAAGTCACATTGCGCTCCCATTGCCATACATAGTGCAAATAGCACTAGCGTCTGTTCCCAGCAAGTACAGTGTATTGGACTGAATAGGTGCTACTGTTCTTGTCAGTTTCCTAAGCAGAGTTGAACTAGATATGGCCCGTGTGTGTAGGAAGCACAGTTCATTTGTTCTGAGCAAGCTCAATGTTTGGACTCCAAAGGATACACAGTAGAGTAGAAGAGTGCTCTTTTCTCTAAAGAAGAGTGTGTTTCTTGTAAGGCGAGCTAGCATTTGTTTCGCAGTCCTAAATGGAGTTGAATCCCATGCAGTTTCTGGTACTACAAGCAAGAGTTTTTTTCTGGTAAGAAGAGTCAATATGGCGCTGCCATTGCCATACACAGGACAAATAGCACTGTCGTCTGTTCCCAGCAAGTACAGTGTATTGGACTGAAGAGGATCTACTGTTCTTGTCAGGTTCCTAAGCAGAATTGAACTAGATATGGCCGTGTGTAGGAAGCACAGTTCTTTTGTTCTGAGCAAGCTCACTGTTCGGACCACATACAAAACACAGTAGAGTAGAAGAGTGCTCTTTTCTCTAAAGCATAGTGTGTTTCTTGTAAGGCGAGCTCACGTTTGTTTCCCAGTCCTAAATGGAGTTGAGTCACAGGCAGTTTTTGGTCCTACGAGCAAGAGTTGTGTTCTGGTAAGAAGAGTCACTATTGTGCTCCAAATGCCATACACAGTGCAAATAGCACTCGCTTCTGATCCCAGCAAGTACAGTGTATCGGACTGAAGAGGAGCTACTGTTTTTGTCAGTTTCCTAGGCAGATTTGTACTAGATATGGCCCGTGTGTGGGAAGCGCAGTTCTTTTGTTCTGAGCAAGCTCACTGTTCTGGCCGTATAGGAAACAGTAGAGTAGAAGAGTGCTCTTTTCACTAAAGCAGAGTGTGTTTCTTGTAAGGCAAGCTAGAGTTTGTTTCCCAGTCCTAAATGGAGTTGAATCAAATGCAGTTTCTGGTCCTACGAGCAAGAGTTGTTTTCTGGTAAGGAAAGTCACTATTGCACTCCCATTGCCATACACAGTGCAAATAGCACTGGGGTCTGTTCCCAGCAAGTACAGTGTATCGGAAGGAAGAGGAGCTACTGTTCTTGTCAGTTTCCTAAGCAGAGTTGAACTAGATATGGCCGGTGTGTGTAGGAAGCACAGTTCTTATGTTCTGAGCAAGCTCACTGTTCGGACCCCATAGGAAACACAGTAGAGTAGAAGAGTGCTCTTTTCTCTAAAGCAGAGTGTGTTTCTTGTAAGGCGAGCTAGCGTTTGTTTCCCAGTCCTAAAGGGAGTTGAGTCACAGGCAGTTTTTGGTCCTACGAGCAAGAGTTGTTTTCTGGTAAGAAGAGTCACTATTGGGCTCCAAATGCCATACACAGTGCAAGTAGCACTCGTGTCTGTTCCCAGAAAGTACAGTGTATTGGACTGAATAGGAGCTACTGTTCTTGTCAGTTTCCTAAGCAGAGTTGAACTAGATCTGGCCCATGTGTAGGAAGCACAGTTCTTTTGTTCTGAGCAAGCTCACTGTTTGGACCCCATAGGAAACACAGTAGAGTAGAAGAGTGCTCTTTTCTCTAAAGCAGAGTGTGTTTCTTGTAAGGCGAGCTAGCGTTTGTTTCCCAGTCCTAAATGGAGTTGAATCACATGCAGTTTCTGGTCCTATGAGCAAGAGTTGTTTTCTGGTAAGAAGAGACACTATTGCGCTGCCATTGCCATACACAGGACAAATAGCACTGGCGTCTGTTCCCAGCAAGTACAGTGTATTGGACTGAAGAGGATCTACTGTTCTTGTCAGTTTCCTAAGCAGAGTTGAACTAGATCTGGCCCGGGTGTAGGAAGCACAGTTCTTTTGTTCTGAGCAAGCTCACTGTTTGGACACCATAAGAAACAGAGTAGAGTAGAAGAGTGCTCTTTTCTCTAAAGCAGAGTGTGTTTCCTGTAAGGCGAGCTAGCGTTTGTTTCCCAGTCCTAAATGGAGTGGAATCACATGCAGTTTCTGGTCCTACGAGCAAGAGTTGTTTTATGGAAAGAACAGTCACTATTGCGCTGCCATTGCCATACACTGGACAAATAGCACTGGCGTCTGTTCCCAGCAAGTACAGTGTATCGGACTGAAGAGGAGCTACTGTTCTTGTCAGTTTCCTAAGCAGAGTTGAACTAGATATGGCCCGTGTGTTTAGAAAGCACAGTTATTATGTTCTGAGCAAGCTCACTGTTCTGGCCCTATAGGAAACACAGTAGAGTAGAAGAGTGCTCTTTTCTCTAAAGCAGAGTGTGTTTCTTGTAAGGCGAGCTTGCGTTTGTTTCCCAGTCCTAAATGGAGTTGAATCACATGCAGTTTCTGGTCCTATGAGCAAGAGATGTTTTCTGGTAAGGAAAGTCACTATTGTGCTCCCTTTGCCACACACAGTGCAAATAGCACTCTCGTCTTTTCCCAGCAAGTACAGTGTATCGGACTGAAGAGGATCTACTGTTCTTGTCAGTTTCCTAAGCAGAGTTGAACTAGATATGGCCCGTTTGTTTAGGAAACACAGTTATTATGTTCTGAGCAAGCTCACTGTTCTGGCCCTATAGGAAACACAGTACAGTAGAAGAGTGCTCTTTTCTCTAAAGCAGAGTGTGTTTCTTGTAAGGCGAGCTCGTGTTTATTTCCCAGTACTAAATGGAGTTGAGTCACATGCAGTTTTTGGTCCTATGAGCAAGAGATGTTTTCTGGAAAGAAGAGTCACTATTGTGCTCCAAATGCCATACACAGTGCAAATAGCACTCATGACTGTTCCCAGCAAGTACAGTGTATTGTTCTGAAGAAGAGCTACTGTTCTTTTCAGTTTCCTAAGCAGAGTTGATCTACATATGGTCCGTGTGTGTAGGAAGCACAGTTCTTTTGTTCTGAGCAAGCTCACTGTTCTGGCCCTATAAGAAACACAGTAGAGTAGAAGAGTGCTCTTTTCTCTAAAGCAGAGTGTGTTTCTTTTAATGCGAGCTAGCGTTTGTTTCCCAGTCCTAAATGGAGTTGAATCACATGCAGTTTCTGGTCCTACGAGCAAGAGTTGTTTTATGGAAAGAAGAGTCACTATTGCGCTGCCATTGCCATACACAGGACAAATAGCACTGGCGTCTGTTCCCAGCAAGTACAGTGTATTGGACTGAAGAGGATCTACTGTTCTTGTCAGGTTCCTAAGCAGAATTGAACTAGATATGGCCGTGTGTGTAGGAAGCACAGTTCTTTTGTTCTGAGCAAGCTCACTTTTCGGACCCCATAGGAAACACAGTAGAGTAGAAGAGTGCTCTTTTCTCAAAAGCAGAGTGTGTTTCTTGTAAGGCGAGCTAGGATTTGTTTCCCACTCCTAAATGGAGTTGAATCACATGCACTTTCTGGTCCTATGAGCAAGAGTTGTTTTCTGGTAAGGAAAGTCACTATTGTGCTCCCTTTGCCATACACAGTGCAAATAGCACTCGCGTCTTTTCCCAGCAAGTACAGTGTATCGGACTGAAGAGGAGCTACTGTTCTTGTCAGTTTCCTAAGCAGAGTTGAACTAGATATGGCCCGTGTGTTTAGGAAGCACAGTTATTATGTTCTGAGCAAGCTCACTGTTTGGAGCCCATAGGAAACACAGTAGAGTAGAAGAGTGCTCTTTTCTCTAAAGCAGAGTGTGTTTCTTGTAAGGCGAGCTAGCGTTTGATTCCCAGTCCTAAATGGAGTTGAATCACATGCAGTTTCTGGTCCTATGAGCAAGAGTTGTTTTATGGTAAGAAGAGTCACTATTGTGCTGCCATTGCCATACACAGGACAAATAGCACTAGCGTCTGTTCCCAGCAAGTACAGTGTATTAGACTGAAGAGGATCTACTGTTCCTGTCAGGTTCCTAAGCAGAATTGAACTAGATATGGCCGTGTGTGTAGGAAGCACAGTTCTTTTGTTCTGAGCAAGCTCACTGTTAGGACCCCATAGGAAACACAGTAGAGTAGAAAAGTGCTCTTTTCTCAAAAGCGGAGTGTGGTTCTTGTAAGTCGAGCTAGCGTTTGTTTCCCAGTCCTAAATGGAGTTCAATCACATGCAGTTTCTGGTCCTACGAGCAAGAGATGTTTTCTGGTAAGGACAGTCACTATTGCACTCCCTTTGCCATACACAGTGTAAATAGCACTCGCGTCTGTTCCCAGCAAGTACAGTGTATCGGACTGAAGAGGAGCTACTGTTCTTGTCAGGTTCCTAAGCAGAGTTGAACTAGATATGGCCCGTGTGTGTAGGAAGCATAGTTCTTATGTTCTGAGCAAGCTCACTGTTCTGGCCCTATAGGAAACACAGTAGTGTAGAAGAGTGCTCTTTTCTAAAAAGCAGAGTGTGTTTCTTATAAGGCAAGCTAGAGTTTGTTTCCCAGTCCTAAATGGAGTTGAGTCACATGCAGTTTCTGGTCCTACGAGCAAGAGTTGTTTTCTGGTAAGACGAGTCACTATTGTGCTCCAATTGCCATACACTGTGCAAATAGCACTCGCGTCTGTTCTCAGCTAGTACAGTGTATCGGACTGAAGAGGAGCTACTGTTCTTGTCAGTTTCCTAAGCAGAGTTGAAGTAGATATGGCCCATGTGTGTAGGAAGCACAGTTATTATGTTCTGAGCAAGCTCACTGTTCTGGCCCTAAAGGAAACACAGTAGAGTAGAAGAGTGCTCTTTTCTCTAAAGCAGAGTGTGTTTCTTGTAAGGCGAGCTCGTGTTTGTTTCCCAGTCCTAAATGGAGTTGAGTCACAGGCAGTTTTTGGTCCTACGAGCAAGAGTTGTTTTCTGGTAAGAAGAGTCACATTTGCGCTCCAAAATGCCATGCACAGTGCGTATAGCACTCGAGTCTGTTCCCAGCAAGTACAGTGTATTGGACTGAATAGGAGCTACTGTTCTTGTCAATTTCGTAAGCAGAGTTGAACTAGATATGGCCCGTGTGTAGGAAGCACAGTTCTTTTGTTCTGAGCAAGCTCACTGTTCGGACCCCTTAGGAAACACAGTAGAGTAGAAGAGTGCTCTTTTCTCTAAAGCTGAGTGTGTTTCTTGTAAGGCGAGCTAGCGTTTGTTTCCCAGTCCTAAATGGAGTTGAATCACATGCAGTTTCTGGTCCTACGAGCAAGAGTTTTTTTCTGGTAAGAAGAGTCATTATTGCGCTGCCATTGCCATACAGACGACAAATAGCACTGGGGTCTGTTCCCAGCAAGTACAGTGTATTGGACTGAAGAGGATCTACTGTTCTTGTCAGGTTCCTAAGTAGAATTGAACTAGATATGGCAGTGTGTGTAGGAAGCACAGATCTTTAGTTCTGAGCAAGCTCACTGTTCGGACCCCATAGGAAACACAGTAGAGTAGAAGAGTGCTCTTTTCTCTAAAGCAGAGTGTGTTTCTTGTAAGGCGAGCTAGCGTTTGTTTCCCAGTCCTAAATGGAGTTGAGTCACAGGCAGTTTTTGGTCCTACGAGCAAGAGTTGTTTTCTGGTAAGAAAAGTCACTATTGCTCTCCAAATGCCATACACAGTGCAAATAGCACTCGTGTCTGTTCCCAGCAATTACAGTGTATTGGACTGAATAGGAGCTACTGTTCTTGTCAGTTTCCTAAGCAGAGTTGAACTAGATCTGGCCCGTGTGTAGGAAGCACAGTTCTTTTGTTCTGAGCAAGCTCACTGTTCTGGCCCTATAGGAAACACAGTAGAGTAGAAGAGTGCTCTTTTCTCTAAAGCAGAGTGTGTTTCTTGTAAGGCGAGCTAGCATTTGTTTCCCAGTCCTAAATGGAGTTGAATCACATGCAGTTTCTGGTCCTAGGAGCAAGAGTTTTTTTATGGTAAGAAGAGTCACTATTGCGCTGCCATTGCCATACACAGGACAAATAGCACTGGCGTCTGTTCCCAGCAAGTACAGTGTATTGGACTGAAGAGGATCTACTGTTCTTGTCACGTTACTAAGCAGACTTGAACTAGATATGGCCGTGTGTGTAGGAAGCACAGTTCTTTTGTTCTGAGCAAGCTCACTGTTTGGACCCCATAGGAAACAGAGTAGAGTAGAAGAGTGCTCTTTTCCCTAAAGCAGAGTGTGTTTCTTGTAAGGCGAGCTAGCGTTTGTTTCCCAGTCCTAAATGGAGTGGAATCTCATGCAGTTTCTGGTCCTACGAGCAAGATTTGTTTTATGGTAAGAATAGTCACTATTGCGCTGCCATTGCCATACACTGGACAAATAGCACTGGCGTCTGTTCCCAGCAAGTACAGTGTATCGGACTGAAGAGGAGCTACTGTTCTTGTCAGTTTCCTAAGCAGAGTTGAACTAGATATGGCCCATGTGTGTAGGAAGCACAGTTCTTATGTTCTGAGCAAGCTCACTGTTCTGGCCCTATAGGAAACAAAGTAGAGTAGATGAGTGCTCTTTTCTCTAAAGCAGAGTGTGTTTCTTGTAAGGCGAGCTAGCGTTTGTTTCCTAGCTCTAAATGGAGTTGAATCACATGCAGTTTCTAGTCCTACGAGCAAGAGTTGTTTTCTGGAAAGGAAAGTCACTTTTGCGCTCCCATTGCCATACACACTGCAAATAGCACTGGCGTAGGTTCGCAGCAAGTACAGTGTATTGGACTGAATAGGAGCTACTGTTCTTGTCAGTTTCCTAAGCAGAGTTGAACTAGATATGGCCCGTGTGTAGAAAGCACAGTTCTTTTGTTCTGAGCAAGCTCTCTCCTCTAGCCCTATAGGAAACACAGTAGAGTAGAAGAGTGCTCTTTTCTCTAAAGCAGAGTGTGTTTCTTTTAAGGCGAGCTAGCGTTTGTTTCCCAGTCCTAAATGGAGTTGAATCACATGCAGTTTCTGGTCCTATGAGCAAGAGTTGTTTTATGGTAAGAAGAGTCACTATTGCGCTGCCATTGCCATACACAGGACAAATAGCACTGGCGTCTGTTCCCAGCAAGTACAGTGTATCAGACTGAAGAGGAACTACTGTTCTTGTCAGGTTCCTAAGCAGAGTTGAACTAGATGTGGCCGTGTGTGTAGGAAGCACAGTTCTTTTGTTCTGAGCAAGCTCACTGTTCGGAAACCATAGGAAACACAGTAGAGTAGAAGAGTGCTCTTTTCTCAAAAGCAGAGTGTGTTTTTTGTAAGGCAAGCTAGCGTTTGTTTCCCAGTCCTAAATGGAGTTGAATCACATGCAGTTTCTGGTCCTATGAGCAAGAGATGTTTTCTGGTAAGGAAAGTCACTATTGTGCTCCCTTTGCCACACACAGTGCAAATAGCACTCTCGTCTTTTCCCAGCAAGTACAGTGTATCGGACTGAAGAGGATCTACTGTTCTTGTCAGTTTCCTAAGCAGAGTTGAACTAGATATGGCCCGTTTGTTTAGGAAACACAGTTATTATGTTCTGAGCAAGCTCACTGTTCTGGCCCTATAGGAAACACAGTACAGTAGAAGAGTGCTCTTTTCTCTAAAGCAGAGTGTGTTTCTTGTAAGGCGAGCTCGTGTTTATTTCCCAGTACTAAATGGAGTTGAGTCACATGCAGTTTTTGGTCCTATGAGCAAGAGATGTTTTCTGGAAAGAAGAGTCACTATTGTGCTCCAAATGCCATACACAGTGCAAATAGCACTCACGTCTGTTCCCAGCAAGTACAGTGTATTGTTCTGAAGAGGAGCTACTGTTCTTTTCAGTTTCCTAAGCAGAGTTGATCTACATATGGTCCGTGTGTGTAGGAAGCACAGTTCTTTTGTTCTGAGCAAGCTCACTGTTTGGACCCCATAGGAAACAGAGTAGAGTAGAAGAGTGCTCTTTTCTCTAAAGCAGAGTGTGTTTCTTGTAAGGCGAGCTAGCGTTTGTTTCCCAGTCCTAAATGGAGTGGAATCAAATGCAGTTTCTGGTCCTATGAGCAAGAGTTGTTTTATGGTAAGAATAGTCACTATTGCGCTGCCATTGCCATACACTGGACAAATAGCACTGGCGTCTGTTCCCAGCAAGTACAGTGTATCGGACTGAAGAGGAGCTACTGTTCTTGTCAGTTTCCTAAGCAGAGTTGACCTAGATATGGCCCGTGTGTCTAGGAAGCACAGTTCATTTGTTCTGAGCAAGCTCACTCTTCTGGCCCTATAGGAAACACAGTAGAGTAGAAGAGTGCTCTTTTCTCAAAAGCAGAGTGTGTTTCTTGTAAGGCGAGCTAGAGTTTGTTTCCCAGTCCTAAATGGAGTTGAATCAAACGCAGTTTCTGGTCCTACGAGCAAGAATTGTTTTCTGGTAAGAATAGTCACTATTGCACTCCCATTGCCATACACAGTGCAAATAGCACTGGCGTCTGTTCCCAGCAAGTACATTTATCGGAAGGAAGAGGAGCTACTGTTCTTGTCAGTTTCCTAAACAGAGTTGAACTAGATATTGCCCGTGTATGTAGGAAGCACAGTTCTTATGTTCTGAGCAAGCTCACTGTTCTGGCCCTATAGGAAACACAGTAGAGTAGAAGTGTGCTCTTTTCTCAAAAGCAGAGTGTGTTTCTTGTAAGGCGAGCTAGCGTTTGTTTCCCAGTCCTAAATGGAGTTGAATCAAATGCAGTTTCTGGTACTACAAGCACGAGTTGTTTTATGGTAAGAATACTCAAATTGCGCTGCCATTGCCATACACAGGACAAATAGCAGTGCTGTCTGTTCCCAGCCAGTACAGTGTATTGGACTGAAGAGGATCTACTGTTCTTGTCAGGTTCCTAAGCAGAATTGAACTAGATATGGCCGTGTGTGTAGGAAGCACAGTTCTTTTGTTCTGAGCAGCTCACTGTTCGGACCCCATAGGAAACACAGTAGAGTAGAAGAGTGCTTTTTTCTCTAAAGCAGAGTGTGTTTCTTGTAAGGCGAGCTCGCGTTTGTTTCCCAGTCCTAAATGGAGTTGAATCACAGGCAGTTTTTGCTCCTATGTGCAAGAGTTGTTTTCTGGTAAGAAGAGTCACTATTGCGCTCCAAATGCCATACACAGTGCAAATAGCACTCGCGTCTGTTCCCAGCAAATACAGTGTATTGGACTGAATAGGAGCTACTGTTCTTGTCAGTTTCCTAAGCAGAGTTGAACTAGATATGGCCCGTGTGTAGGAAGCACAGCTCTTTTGTTCTGAGCAAGCTCACTCTTCTAGCCCTATAGGAAACACAGTAGATTAGAAGAGTGCTCTTTTCTCTAAAGCAGAGTGTGTTTCTTTTAAGGCAAGCTAGCGTTTGTTTCCCAGTCCTAAATGGAGTGGAATCACATGCAGTTTTTGGTCCTATGAGCAAGAGTTGTTTTATGGTAAGAAGAGTCACTATTGCGCTGCCATTGCCATACACAGGACAAATAGCACTGGCGTCTGTTCCCAGCAAGTACAGTGTATTGGACTGAAGAGGATCTACTGTTCTTGTCAGGTTCCTAAGCAGAATTGAACTAGATATGGCCGTGTGTGTAGGAAGCACAGTTCTTTTGTTCTGAGCAAGCTCATTGTTCGGAAACCATAGGAAACACAGTAGCGTAGAAGAGTGCTCTTTTCTCAAAAGCAGAGTGTGTTTCATGTAAGGAGAGCTAGCGTTTGTTTCCCAGTACTAAATGGAGTTGAATCACATGAAATTTCTGGTCCTAGGAGCAAGAGTTGTTTTCTGGTAAGGAAAGTCACTATTGCGCTCCCATTGCCATACACAGTGCAAATAGCACTCGTGTCCTTTCCCAGCAAGTACAGTGTATTGGACTGAAGAGGATCTACTGTTCTTGTCAGTTTTCTACGCAGAGTTGAACTAGATATGGCCTGTGTGTGTAGGAAGCACAGTTCTTATGTTCTGAGCAAGCTCACTGTTCTGGCACTATAGGAAACACAGTAGAGTAGAAGAGTGCTCTTTTCTCAAAAGCAGAGTGTGTTTCTTGTAAGGCGAGCTAGCGTTTGTTTCCTAGTCCTAAATGGAGTTTAATCACATGCAGTTTCTGTTCCTATGAACAAGAGTTGTTTTCTGGTAAGGAAAGTCACATTGCGCTCCCATTGCCATACATAGTGCAAATAGCACTAGCGTCTGTTCCCAGCAAGTACAGTGTATTGGACTGAATAGGTGCTACTGTTCTTGTCAGTTTCCTAAGCAGAGTTGAACTAGATATGGCCCGTGTGTGTAGGAAGCACAGTTCATTTGTTCTGAGCAAGCTCACTGTTTGGACTCCAAAGGATACACAGTAGAGTAGAAGAGTGCTCTTTTCTCTAAAGAAGAGTGTGTTTCTTGTAAGGCGAGCTAGCATTTGTTTCGCAGTCCTAAATGGAGTTGAATCCCATGCAGTTTCTGGTACTACAAGCAAGAGTTTTTTTCTGGTAAGAAGAGTCAATATGGCGCTGCCATTGCCATACACAGGACAAATAGCACTGTCGTCTGTTCCCAGCAAGTACAGTGTATTGGACTGAAGAGGATCTACTGTTCTTGTCAGGTTCCTAAGCAGAATTGAACTAGATATGGCCGTGTGTAGGAAGCACAGTTCTTTTGTTCTGAGCAAGCTCACTGTTCGGACCACATACAAAACACAGTAGAGTAGAAGAGTGCTCTTTTCTCTAAAGCATAGTGTGTTTCTTGTAAGGCGAGCTCACGTTTGTTTCCCAGTCCTAAATGGAGTTGAGTCACAGGCAGTTTTTGGTCCTACGAGCAAGAGTTGTGTTCTGGTAAGAAGAGTCACTATTGTGCTCCAAATGCCATACACAGTGCAAATAGCACTCGCTTCTGATCCCAGCAAGTACAGTGTATCGGACTGAAGAGGAGCTACTGTTTTTGTCAGTTTCCTAGGCAGATTTGTACTAGATATGGCCCGTGTGTGGGAAGCGCAGTTCTTTTGTTCTGAGCAAGCTCACTGTTCTGGCCGTATAGGAAACAGTAGAGTAGAAGAGTGCTCTTTTCACTAAAGCAGAGTGTGTTTCTTGTAAGGCAAGCTAGAGTTTGTTTCCCAGTCCTAAATGGAGTTGAATCAAATGCAGTTTCTGGTCCTACGAGCTAGAGTTGTTTTCTGGTAAGGAAAGTCACTATTGCACTCCCATTGCCATACACAGTGCAAATAGCACTGGGGTCTGTTCCCAGCAAGTACAGTGTATCGGAAGGAAGAGGAGCTACTGTTCTTGTCAGTTTCCTAAGCAGAGTTGAACTAGATATGGCCGGTGTGTGTAGGAAGCACAGTTCTTATGTTCTGAGCAAGCTCACTGTTCGGACCCCATAGGAAACACAGTAGAGTAGAAGAGTGCTCTTTTCTCTAAAGCAGAGTGTGTTTCTTGTAAGGCGAGCTAGCGTTTGTTTCCCAGTCCTAAAGGGAGTTGAGTCACAGGCAGTTTTTGGTCCTACGAGCAAGAGTTGTTATCTGGTAAGAAGAGTCACTATTGGGCTCCAAATGCCATACACAGTGCAAGTAGCACTCGTGTCTGTTCCCAGAAAGTACAGTGTATTGGACTGAATAGGAGCTACTGTTCTTGTCAGTTTCCTAAGCAGAGTTGAACTAGATCTGGCCCATGTGTAGGAAGCACAGTTCTTTTGTTCTGAGCAAGCTCACTGTTTGGACCCCATAGGAAACACAGTAGAGTAGAAGAGTGCTCTTTTCTCTAAAGCAGAGTGTGTTTCTTGTAAGGCGAGCTAGCGTTTGTTTCCCAGTCCTAAATGGAGTTGAATCACATGCAGTTTCTGGTCCTATGAGCAAGAGTTGTTTTCTGGTAAGAAGAGTCACTATTGCGCTGCCATTGCCATACACAGGACAAATAGCACTGGCGTCTGTTCCCAGCAAGTACAGTGTATTGGACTGAAGAGGATCTACTGTTCTTGTCAGTTTCCTAAGCAGAGTTGAACTAGATCTGGCCCGGGTGTAGGAAGCACAGTTCTTTTGTTCTGAGCAAGCTCACTGTTTGGACACCATAAGAAACAGAGTAGAGTAGAAGAGTGCTCTTTTCTCTAAAGCAGAGTGTGTTTCCTGTAAGGCGAGCTAGCGTTTGTTTCCCAGTCCTAAATGGAGTGGAATCACATGCAGTTTCTGGTCCTACGAGCAAGAGTTGTTTTATGGAAAGAACAGTCACTATTGCGCTGCCATTGCCATACACTGGACAAATTGCACTGGCGTCTGTTCCCAGCAAGTACAGTGTATCGGACTGAAGAGGAGCTACTGTTCTTGTCAGTTTCCTAAGCAGAGTTGAACTAGATATGGCCCGTGTGTTTAGAAAGCACAGTTATTATGTTCTGAGCAAGCTCACTGTTCTGGCCCTATAGGAAACACAGTAGAGTAGAAGAGTGCTCTTTTCTCTAAAGCAGAGTGTGTTTCTTGTAAGGCAAGCTTGCGTTTGTTTCCCAGTCCTAAATGGAGTTGAATCACATGCAGTTTCTGGTCCTATGAGCAAGAGATGTTTTCTGGTAAGGAAAGTCACTATTGTGCTCCCTTTGCCACACACAGTGCAAATAGCACTCTCGGCTTTTCCCAGCAAGTACAGTGTATCGGACAGAAGAGGATCTACTGTTCTTGTCAGTTTCGTAAGCAGAGTTGAACTAGATATGGCCCGTTTGTTTAGGAAACACAGTTATTATGTTCTGAGCAAGCTCACTGTTCTGGCCCTATAGGAAACACAGTACAGTAGAAGAGTGCTCTTTTCTCTAAAGCAGAGTGTGTTTCTTGTAAGGCGAGCTCGTGTTTATTTCCCAGTACTAAATGGAGTTGAGTCACATGCAGTTTTTGGTCCTATGAGCAAGAGATGTTTTCTGGAAAGAAGAGTCACTATTGTGCTCCAAATGCCATACACAGTGCAAATAGCACTCATGTCTGTTCCCAGCAAGTACAGTGTATTGTTCTGAAGAAGAGCTACTGTTCTTTTCAGTTTCCTAAGCAGAGTTGATCTACATATGGTCCGTGTGTGTAGGAAGCACAGTTCTTTTGTTCTGAGCAAGCTCACTGTTCTGGCCCTATAAGAAACACAGTAGAGTAGAAGAGTGCTCTTTTCTCTAAAGCAGAGTGTGTTTCTTTTAAGGCGAGCTAGCGTTTGTTTCCCAGTCCTAAATGGAGTTGAATCACATGCAGTTTCTGGTCCTACGAGCAAGAGTTGTTTTATGGAAAGAAGAGTCACTATTGCGCTGCCATTGCCATACACAGGACAAATAGCACTGGCGTCTGTTCCCATCAAGTACAGTGTATTGGACTGAAGAGGATCTACTGTTCTTGTCAGGTTCCTAAGCAGAATTGAACTAGATATGGCCGTGTGTGTAGGAAGCACAGTTCTTTTGTTCTGAGCAAGCTCACTTTTCGGACCCCATAGGAAACACAGTAGAGTAGAAGAGTGCTCTTTTCTCAAAAGCAGAGTGTGTTTCTTGTAAGGCGAGCTAGGATTTGTTTCCCACTCCTAAATGGAGTTGAATCACATGCACTTTCTGGTCCTATGAGCAAGAGTTGTTTTCTGGTAAGGAAAGTCACTATTGTGCTCCCTTTGCCATACACAGTGCAAATAGCACTCGCGTCTTTTCGCAGGAAGTACAGTGTATCGGACTGAAGAGGAGCTACTGTTCTTGTCAGTTTCCTAAGCAGAGTTGAACTAGATATGGCCCGTGTGTTTAGGAAGCACAGTTATTATGTTCTGAGCAAGCTCACTGTTTGGAGCCCATAGGAAACACAGTAGAGTAGAAGAGTGCTCTTTTCTCTAAAGCAGAGTGTGTTTCTTGTAAGGCGAGCTAGCGTTTGATTCCCAGTCCTAAATGGAGTTGAATCACATGCAGTTTCTGGTCCTATGAGCAAGAGTTGTTTTATGGTAAGAAGAGTCACTATTGTGCTGCCATTGCCATACACAGGACAAATAGCACTAGCGTCTGTTCCCAGCAAGTACAGTGTATTAGACTGAAGAGGATCTACTGTTCCTGTCAGGTTCCTAAGCAGAATTGAACTAGATATGGCCGTGTGTGTAGGAAGCACAGTTCTTTTGTTCTGAGCAAGCTCACTGTTAGGACCCCATAGGAAACACAGTAGAGTAGAAAAGTGCTCTTTTCTCAAAAGCGGAGTGTGGTTCTTGTAAGTCGAGCTAGCGTTTGTTTCCCAGTCCTAAATGGAGTTCAATCACATGCAGTTTCTGGTCCTACGAGCAAGAGATGTTTTCTGGTAAGGACAGTCACTATTGCACTCCCTTTGCCATACACAGTGTAAATAGCACTCGCGTCTGTTCCCAGCAAGTACAGTGTATCGGACTGAAGAGGAGCTACTGTTCTTGTCAGGTTCCTAAGCAGAGTTGAACTAGATATGGCCCGTGTGTGTAGGAAGCATAGTTCTTATGTTCTGAGCAAGCTCACTGTTCTGGCCCTATAGGAAACACAGTAGTGTAGAAGAGTGCTCTTTTCTCAAAAGCAGAGTGTGTTTCTTATAAGGCAAGCTAGAGTTTGTTTCCCAGTCCTAAATGGAGTTGAGTCACATGCAGTTTCTGGTCCTACGAGCAAGAGTTGTTTTCTGGTAAGACGAGTCACTATTGTGCTCCAATTGCCATACACTGTGCAAATAGCACTCGCGTCTGTTCTCAGCTAGTACAGTGTATCGGACTGAAGAGGAGCTACTGTTCTTGTCAGTTTCCTAAGCAGAGTTGAAGTAGATATGGCCCGTGTGTGTAGGAAGCACAGTTATTATGTTCTGAGCAAGCTCACTGTTCTGGCCCTAAAGGAAACACAGTAGAGTAGAAGAGTGCTCTTTTCTCTAAAGCAGAGTGTGTTTCTTGTAAGGCGAGCTCGTGTTTGTTTCCCAGTCCTAAATGGAGTTGAGTCACAGGCAGTTTTTGGTCCTACGAGCAAGAGTTGTTTTCTGGTAAGAAGAGTCACATTTGCGCTCCAAAATGCCATGCACAGTGCGTATAGCACTCGAGTCTGTTCCCAGCAAGTACAGTGTATTGGACTGAATAGGAGCTACTGTTCTTGTCAATTTCGTAAGCAGAGTTGAACTAGATATGGCCCGTGTGTAGGAAGCACAGTTCTTTTGTTCTGAGCAAGCTCACTGTTCGGACCCCTTAGGAAACACAGTAGAGTAGAAGAGTGCTCTTTTCTCTAAAGCTGAGTGTGTTTCTTGTAAGGCGAGCTAGCGTTTGTTTCCCAGTCCTAAATGGAGTTGAATCACATGCAGTTTCTGGTCCTACGAGCAAGAGTTGTTTTATGGAAAGAAGAGTCACTATTGCGCTGCCATTGCCATACACAGGACAAATAGCACTGGCGTCTGTTCCCATCAAGTACAGTGTATTGGACTGAAGAGGATCTACTGTTCTTGTCAGGTTCCTAAGCAGAATTGAACTAGATATGGCCGTGTGTGTAGGAAGCACAGTTCTTTTGTTCTGAGCAAGCTCACTTTTCGGACCCCATAGGAAACACAGTAGAGTAGAAGAGTGCTCTTTTCTCAAAAGCAGAGTGTGTTTCTTGTAAGGCGAGCTAGGATTTGTTTCCCACTCCTAAATGGAGTTGAATCACATGCACTTTCTGGTCCTATGAGCAAGAGTTGTTTTCTGGTAAGGAAAGTCACTATTGTGCTCCCTTTGCCATACACAGTGCAAATAGCACTCGCGTCTTTTCCCAGGAAGTACAGTGTATCGGACTGAAGAGGAGCTACTGTTCTTGTCAGTTTCCTAAGCAGAGTTGAACTAGATATGGCCCGTGTGTTTAGGAAGCACAGTTATTATGTTCTGAGCAAGCTCACTGTTTGGAGCCCATAGGAAACACAGTAGAGTAGAAGAGTGCTCTTTTCTCTAAAGCAGAGTGTGTTTCTTGTAAGGCGAGCTAGCGTTTGATTCCCAGTCCTAAATGGAGTTGAATCACATGCAGTTTCTGGTCCTATGAGCAAGAGTTGTTTTATGGTAAGAAGAGTCACTATTGTGCTGCCATTGCCATACACAGGACAAATAGCACTGGCGTCTGTTCCCAGCAAGTACAGTGTATTAGACTGAAGAGGATCTACTGTTCCTGTCAGGTTCCTAAGCAGAATTGAACTAGATATGGCCGTGTGTGTAGGAAGCACAGTTCTTTTGTTCTGAGCAAGCTCACTGTTAGGACCCCATAGGAAACACAGTAGAGTAGAAAAGTGCTCTTTTCTCAAAAGCGGAGTGTGGTTCTTGTAAGTCGAGCTAGCGTTTGTTTCCCAGTCCTAAATGGAGTTCAATCACATGCAGTTTCTGGTCCTACGAGCAAGAGATGTTTTCTGGTAAGGACAGTCACTATTGCACTCCCTTTGCCATACACAGTGTAAATAGCACTCGCGTCTGTTCCCAGCAAGTACAGTGTATCGGACTGAAGAGGAGCTACTGTTCTTGTCAGGTTCCTAAGCAGAGTTGAACTAGATATGGCCCGTGTGTGTAGGAAGCATAGTTCTTATGTTCTGAGCAAGCTCACTGTTCTGGCCCTATAGGAAACACAGTAGTGTAGAAGAGTGCTCTTTTCTCAAAAGCAGAGTGTGTTTCTTATAAGGCAAGCTAGAGTTTGTTTCCCAGTCCTAAATGGAGTTGAGTCACATGCAGTTTCTGGTCCTACGAGCAAGAGTTGTTTTCTGGTAAGACGAGTCACTATTGTGCTCCAATTGCCATACACTGTGCAAATAGCACTCGCGTCTGTTCTCAGCTAGTACAGTGTATCGGACTGAAGAGGAGCTACTGTTCTTGTCAGTTTCCTAAGCAGAGTTGAAGTAGATATGGCCCGTGTGTGTAGGAAGCACAGTTATTATGTTCTGAGCAAGCTCACTGTTCTGGCCCTAAAGGAAACACAGTAGAGTAGAAGAGTGCTCTTTTCTCTAAAGCAGAGTGTGTTTCTTGTAAGGCGAGCTCGTGTTTGTTTCCCAGTCCTAAATGGAGTTGAGTCACAGGCAGTTTTTGGTCCTACGAGCAAGAGTTGTTTTCTGGTAAGAAGAGTCACATTTGCGCTCCAAAATGCCATGCACAGTGCGTATAGCACTCGAGTCTGTTCCCAGCAAGTACAGTGTATTGGACTGAATAGGAGCTACTGTTCTTGTCAATTTCGTAAGCAGAGTTGAACTAGATATGGCCCGTGTGTAGGAAGCACAGTTCTTTTGTTCTGAGCAAGCTCACTGTTCGGACCCCTTAGGAAACACAGTAGAGTAGAAGAGTGCTCTTTTCTCTAAAGCTGAGTGTGTTTCTTGTAAGGCGAGCTAGCGTTTGTTTCCCAGTCCTAAATGGAGTTGAATCACATGCAGTTTCTGGTCCTAAGAGCAAGAGTTTTTTTCTGGTAAGAAGAGTCATTATTGCGCTGCCATTGCCATACAGACGACAAATAGCACTGGGGTCTGTTCCCAGCAAGTACAGTGTATTGGACTGAAGAGGATCTACTGTTCTTGTCAGGTTCCTAAGTAGAATTGAACTAGATATGGCAGTGTGTGTAGGAAGCACAGATCTTTAGTTCTGAGCAAGCTCACTGTTCGGACCCCATAGGAAACACAGTAGAGTAGAAGAGTGCTCTTTTCTCTAAAGCAGAGTGTGTTTCTTGTAAGGCGAGCTAGCGTTTGTTTCCCAGTCCTAAATGGAGTTGAGTCACAGGCAGTTTTTGGTCCTACGAGCAAGAGTTGTTTTCTGGTAAGAAAAGTCACTATTGCTCTCCAAATGCCATACACAGTGCAAATAGCACTCGTGTCTGTTCCCAGCAATTACAGTGTATTGGACTGAATAGGAGCTACTGTTCTTGTCAGTTTCCTAAGCAGAGTTGAACTAGATCTGGCCCGTGTGTAGGAAGCACAGTTCTTTTGTTCTGAGCAAGCTCACTGTTCTGGCCCTATAGGAAACACAGTAGAGTAGAAGAGTGCTCTTTTCTCTAAAGCAGAGTGTGTTTCTTGTAAGGCGAGCTAGCATTTGTTTCCCAGTCCTAAATGGAGTTGAATCACATGCAGTTTCTGGTCCTAGGAGCAAGAGTTTTTTTATGGTAAGAAGAGTCACTATTGCGCTGCCATTGCCATACACAGGACAAATAGCACTGGCGTCTGTTCCCAGCAAGTACAGTGTATTGGACTGAAGAGGATCTACTGTTCTTGTCACGTTACTAAGCAGACTTGAACTAGATATGGCCGTGTGTGTAGGAAGCACAGTTCTTTTGTTCTGAGCAAGCTCACTGTTTGGACCCCATAGGAAACAGAGTAGAGTAGAAGAGTGCTCTTTTCCCTAAAGCAGAGTGTGTTTCTTGTAAGGCGAGCTAGCGTTTGTTTCCCAGTCCTAAATGGAGTGGAATCTCATGCAGTTTCTGGTCCTACGAGCAAGATTTGTTTTATGGTAAGAATAGTCACTATTGCGCTGCCATTGCCATACACTGGACAAATAGCACTGGCGTCTGTTCCCAGCAAGTACAGTGTATCGGACTGAAGAGGAGCTACTGTTCTTGTCAGTTTCCTAAGCAGAGTTGAACTAGATATGGCCCATGTGTGTAGGAAGCACAGTTCTTATGTTCTGAGCAAGCTCACTGTTCTGGCCCTATAGGAAACAAAGTAGAGTAGATGAGTGCTCTTTTCTCTAAAGCAGAGTGTGTTTCTTGTAAGGCGAGCTAGCGTTTGTTTCCTAGCTCTAAATGGAGTTGAATCACATGCAGTTTCTGGTCCTACGAGCAAGAGTTGTTTTCTGGAAAGGAAAGTCACTTTTGCGCTCCCATTGCCATACACACTGCAAATAGCACTGGCGTAGGTTCGCAGCAAGTACAGTGTATTGGACTGAATAGGAGCTACTGTTCTTGTCAGTTTCCTAAGCAGAGTTGAACTAGATATGGCCCGTGTGTAGAAAGCACAGTTCTTTTGTTCTGAGCAAGCTCTCTCCTCTAGCCCTATAGGAAACACAGTAGAGTAGAAGAGTGCTCTTTTCTCTAAAGCAGAGTGTGTTTCTTTTAAGGCGAGCTAGCGTTTGTTTCCCAGTCCTAAATGGAGTTGAATCACATGCAGTTTCTGGTCCTATGAGCAAGAGTTGTTTTATGGTAAGAAGAGTCACTATTGCGCTGCCATTGCCATACACAGGACAAATAGCACTGGCGTCTGTTCCCAGCAAGTACAGTGTATCAGACTGAAGAGGAACTACTGTTCTTGTCAGGTTCCTAAGCAGAGTTGAACTAGATGTGGCCGTGTGTGTAGGAAGCACAGTTCTTTTGTTCTGAGCAAGCTCACTGTTCGGAAACCATAGGAAACACAGTAGAGTAGAAGAGTGCTCTTTTCTCAAAAGCAGAGTGTGTTTTTTGTAAGGCAAGCTAGCGTTTGTTTCCCAGTCCTAAATGGAGTTGAATCACATGCAGTTTCTGGTCCTATGAGCAAGAGATGTTTTCTGGTAAGGAAAGTCACTATTGTGCTCCCTTTGCCACACACAGTGCAAATAGCACTCTCGTCTTTTCCCAGCAAGTACAGTGTATCGGACTGAAGAGGATCTACTGTTCTTGTCAGTTTCCTAAGCAGAGTTGAACTAGATATGGCCCGTTTGTTTAGGAAACACAGTTATTATGTTCTGAGCAAGCTCACTGTTCTGGCCCTATAGGAAACACAGTACAGTAGAAGAGTGCTCTTTTCTCTAAAGCAGAGTGTGTTTCTTGTAAGGCGAGCTAGCGTTTGTTTCCCAGTCCTAAATGGAGTGGAATCACATGCAGTTTCTGGTCCTATGAGCAAGAGTTGTTTTATGGTAAGAATAGTCACTATTGCGCTGCCATTGCCATACACTGGACAAATAGCACTGGCGTCTGTTCCCAGCAAGTACAGTGTATCGGACTGAAGGGGAGCTACTGTTCTTGTTAGTTTCCTAAGCAGAGTTGAACTAGATATGGCCCGTGTGTCGAGGAAGCACAGTTCATTTGTTCTGAGCAAGCTCACTCTTCTGGCCCTATAGGAAACACAGTAGAGTAGAAGAGTGCTCTTTTCTCAAAAGCAGAGTGTGTTTCTTGTAAGGCGAGCTAGAGTTTGTTTCCCAGTCCTAAATGGAGTTGAATCAAATGCAGTTTCTGGTCCTACGAGCAAGAATTGTTTTCTGGTAAGGATAGTCACTATTGCACTCCCATTGCCATACACAGTGCAAATAGCACTGGCGTCTGTTCACAGCAAGTACATTTATCAGAAGGAAGAGGAGCTACTGTTCTTGTCAGTTTCCTAAACAGAGTTGAACTAGATATGGCCCGTGTATGTAGGAAGCACAGTTCTTATGTTCTGAGCAAGCTCACTGTTCTGGCCCTATAGGAAACACAGTAGAGTAGAAGTGTGCTCTTTTCTCAAAAGCAGAGTGTGTTTCTTGTAAGGCGAGCTAGCGTTTGTTTCCCAGTCCTAAATGGAGTTGAATCAAATGCAGTTTCTGGTACTACAAGCACGAGTTGTTTTATGGTAAGAATACTCAAATTGCGCTGCCATTGCCATACACAGGACAAATAGCAGTGCTGTCTGTTCCCAGCAAGTACAGTGTATTGGACTGAAGAGGATCTACTGTTCTTGTCAGGTTCCTAAGCAGAATTGAACTAGATATGGCCGTGTGTGTAGGAAGCACAGTTCTTTTGTTCTGAGCAGCTCACTGTTCGGACCCCATAGGAAACACAGTAGAGTAGAAGAGTGCTTTTTTCTCTAAAGCAGAGTGTGTTTCTTGTAAGGCGAGCTCGCGTTTGTTTCCCAGTCCTAAATGGAGTTGAATCACAGGCAGTTTTTGCTCCTATGTGCAAGAGTTGTTTTCTGGTAAGAAGAGTCACTATTGCGCTCCAAATGCCATACACAGGACAAATAGCACTGGCGTCTGTTCCCAGCAAGTACAGTGTATTGGACTGAAGATGATCTACTGTTCTTGTCAGGTTCCTAAGCAGAATTGAACTAGATATGGCCGTGTGTGTAGGAAGCACAGCTCTTTTGTTCTGAGCAAGCTCACTCTTCTAGCCCTATAGGAAACACATTAGATTAGAAGAGTGCTCTTTTCTCTAAAGCAGAGTGTGTTTCTTTTAAGGCAAGCTAGCGTTTGTTTCCCAGTTCTAAATGGAGTGGAAACATGCAGTTTTTGGTCCTATGAGCAAGAGTTGTTTTATGGTAAGAAGAGTCACTATTGCGCTGCCATTGCCATACACAGGACAAATAGCACTGGCGTCTGTTCCCAGCAAGTACAGTGTATTGGACTGAAGAGGATCTACTGTTCTTGTCAGGTTCCTAAGCAGAATTGAACTAGATATGGCCGTGTGTGTAGGAAGCACAGTTCTTTTGTTCTGAGCAAGCTCAATGTTCGGAAACCATAGGAAACACAGTAGCGTAGAAGAGTGCTCTTTTCTCAAAAGCAGAGTGTGTTTCATGTAAGGAGAGCTAGCGTTTGTTTCCCAGTACTAAATGGAGTTGAATCACATGAAATTTCTGGTCCTAGGAGCAAGAGTTGTTTTCTGGTAAGGAAAGTCACTATTGCGCTCCCATTGCCATACACAGTGCAAATAGCACTCGTGTCCTTTCCCAGCAATTACAGTGTATCGGACTGAAGAGGATCTACTGTTCTTGTCAGTTTCCTAAGCAGAGTTGAACTAGATATGGCCCGTGTGTGTAGGAAGCACAGTTCATTTGTTCTGAGCAAGCTCACTGTTTGGACCCCAAAGGATACACAGTAGAGTAGAAGAGTGCTCTTTTCTCTAAAGAAGAGTGTGTTTCTTGTAAGGCGAGCTAGAGTTTGTTTCCCAGTCCTAAATGGAGTTGAATCCCATGCAGTTTCTGGTACTACAAGCAAGAGTTTTTTTCTGGTAAGAAGAGTCAATATGGCGCTGCCATTGCCATACACAGGACAAATAGCACTGGCGTCTGTTCCCAGCAAGTACAGTGTATTGGACTGAAGAGGATCTACTGTTCTTGTCAGGTTCCTAAGCAGAATTGAACTAGATATGGCCGTGTGTAGGAAGCACAGTTCTTTTGTTCTGAGCAAGATCACTGTTCGGACCACATACGAAACACAGTAGAGTAGAAGAGTACTCTTTTCTCTAAAGCATAGTGTGTTTCTTGTAAGGCGAGCTCACGTTTGTTTCCCAGTCCTAAATGGAGTTGAGTCACAGGCAGTTTTTGGTCCTACGAGCAAGAGTTGTGTTCTGGTAAGAAGAGTCACTATTGCGCTCCAAATGCCATACACAGTGCAAATAGCACTCGCGTCTGTTCCCAGCAAGTACAGTGTATTGGACTGAAGAGGAGCTACTGTTTTTGTCAGTTTCCTAGGCAGATTTGTACTAGATATGGCCCGTGTGTGGGAAGCGCAGTTCTTTTGTTCTGAGCAAGCTCACTGTTCTGGCCGTATAGGAAACAGTAGAGTAGAAGAGTGCTCTTTTCACTAAAGCAGAGTGTGTTTCATGTAAGGCAAGCTAGAGTTTGTTTCCCAGTCCTAAATGGAGTTGAATCAAATGCAGTTTCTGGTCCTACGAGCAAGAGTTGTTTTCTGGTAAGGAAAGTCACTATTGCACTCCCATTGCCATACACAGTGCAAATAGCACTGGGGTCTGTTCCCAGCAAGTACAGTGTATCGGAAGGAAGAGGAGCTACTGTTCTTGTCAGTTTCCTAAGCAGAGTTGAACTAGATATGGCCGGTGTGTGTAGGAAGCACAGTTCTTATGTTCTGAGCAAGCTCACTGTTCGGACCCCATAGGAAACACAGTAGAGTAGAAGAGTGATCTTTTCTCTAAAGCAGAGTGTGTTTCTTGTAAGGCGAGCTAGCGTTTGTTTCCCAGGCCTAAAGGGAGTTGAGTCACAGGCAGTTTTTGGTCCTACGAGCAAGAGTTGTTTTCTGGTAAGAAGAGTCACTATTGCGCTCCAAATGCCATACACAGTGCAAGTAGCACTCGTGTCTGTTCCCAGAAAGTACAGTGTATTGGACTGAATAGGAGCTACTGTTCTTGTCAGTTTCCTAAGCAGAGTTGAACTAGATCTGGCCCATGTGTAGGAAGCACAGTTCTTTTGTTCTGAGCAAGCTCACTGTTTGGACCCCATAGGAAACACAGTAGAGTAGAAGAGTGCTCTTTTCTCTAAAGCAGAGTGTGTTTCTTGTAAGGCGAGCTAGCGTTTGTTTCCCAGTCCTAAATGGAGTTGAATCACATGCAGTTTCTGGTCCTAGGAGCAAGAGTTGTTTTATGGTAAGAAGAGTCACTATTGCGCTGCCATTGCCATACACAGGACAAATAGCACTGGCGTCTGTTCCCAGCAAGTACAGTGTATTGGACTGAAGAGGATCTACTGTTCTTGTCAGTTTCCTAAGCAGAGTTGAACTAGATCTGGCCCGTGTGTAGGAAGCACAGTTCTTTTGTTCTGAGCAAGCTCACTGTTTGGACACCATAAGAAACAGAGTAGAGTAGAAGAGTGCTCTTTTCTCTAAAGCAGAGTGTGTTTCCTGTAAGGCGAGCTAGCGTTTGTTTCCCAGTCCTAAATGGAGTGGAATCACATGCAGTTTCTGGTCCTATGAGCAAGAGTTGTTTTATGGAAAGAACAGTCACTATTGCGCTGCCATTGCCATACACTGGACAAATAGCACTGGCGTCTGTTCCCAGCAAGTACAGTGTATCGGACTGAAGAGGAGCTACTGTTCTTGTCAGTTTCCTAAGCAGAGTTGAACTAGATATGGCCCGTGTGTTTAGAAAGCACAGTTATTATGTTCTGAGCAAGCTCACTGTTCTGGCCCTATAGGAAACACAGTAGAGTAGAAGAGTGCTCTTTTCTCTAAAGCAGAGTGTGTTTCTTGTAAGGCGAGCTTGCGTTTGTTTCCCAGTCCTAAATGGAGTTGAGTCACATGCAGTTTGTTGTCCTACGAGCAAGAGATGTTTTCTGGTAAGAAGAGTCACTATTGTGCTCCAAATGCAATACACAGTGCAAATAGCACTCGCGTCTGTTCCCTGCAAGTACAGTGTATTGGACTGAAGAGGAGCTACTGTTCTTGTCAGTTTCCTAAGCAGAGTTTAACTAGATATTGTCCATGTGTGTATGAAGCACAGTATTTATGTTCTGAGAAAGCTCACTGTTCTGGCCCTATAGGAAACACAGTAGAGTAGAAGAGTGCTCTTTTCTCTGAAGCAGAGTGTGTTTCTTGTAAGGCGAGCTCGCGTTTGTTTCCCAGTACTAAATGGAGTTGAGTCACAGGCAGTTTTTGGTCCTACGAGCAAGAGTTGTTTTCTGGTAAGAAGAGTCACTATTGTGCTCCAAATGCCATACACAGTGCAAATAGCACTTGCGTCTGTTCCCAGCAAGTACAGTGTATTGGACTGAATAGAAGCTACTGTTCTTGTCAGTTTCCTAAGCAGATTTGAACTAGATATGGCCCGTGTGTAGGAAGCACATTTCTTTTGTTCTGAGCAAGCTCACTGTTTAGAGCCCATAGGAAACACAGTAGAGGTGAAGAGTGCTCTTTTCTCTAAAGCAGACTGTGTTTCTTGTAAGGCGAGCTAGCGTTTGTTTCCCAGTACTAAATGGAGTTGAATCACATGCAGTTTCTGGTCCTACGAGCAAGAGTTGTTTTATGGTAAGAAGAGTCACTATTGGGCTGCTATTGCCATACACAGGACAAATAGCACTGGCGTCTGTTCCCAGCAAGTACAGTGTATTGGAATGAAGAGGATCTACTGTTCTTCTCAGGGTCCTAAGCAGAATTGAACTAGATATGGCCGTGTGTGTAGGAAGCATAGTTCTTTTGTTCTGAGCAAGCTCACTGTTCAGACCCCATAGGAAACACAGTAGAGTAGATGAGTGCTCTTTTCCCTAAAGCAGAGTGTGTTTCTTGTAAGGTGAGCTAGCGTTTGTTTCCTAGCTCTAAATGGAGTTGAATCACATGCAGTTTCTGGTCCTACGAACAAGAGTTGTTTTCTGGTAACGAAAGTCACTATTGTGCTCCCATTGCCATACACAGTGCAAATAGCACTCGCGTTTTTTCCCAGCAATTACAGTGTATTGGTCTGAAGAGGAGCTACTGTTCTTGTCAGTTTCCTAAGCAGAGTTGATCTACATATTGTCCGTGTGTGTAGGAAGCACAGTTCTTTTGTTCTGAGCAAGCTCACTGTTCTGGCACTATAGGAAACACAGTAGAGTAGAAGAGTGCTCTTTTCTCTAAAGCAGAGTGTGTTTCTTGTAAGGCGAGCTAGCGTTTGTTTCCCATTCCTAAAAGAAGTTGAATCACATGCAGTTTTTGGTCCTATAAGCAAGAGATGTTTTCTGGTAAGAAGAGTCACTATTGTGCTCTAAATGCCATACACAGTGCAAATAGCACTCGCGTCTGTTCCCAGCAAGTACAGTGTATTGGTCTGAAGAGGAGCTACTGTTCTTCTCAGTTTCCTAAGCAGAGTTGAACTAGATATGGCCCGTGTGTCTAGGAAGCACAGTTCATTTGTTCTGAGCAAGCTCACTGTTCTGGCCCTATAGGAAACACAGTAGAGTAGAAGAGTGCTCTTTTCTCAAAAGCAGAGTGTGTTTCTTGTAAGGCGAGCTAGCGTTTGTTTCCCAGTCCTAAATGGAGTTGAATCAAATGCAGTTTCTGGTACTACGAGCACGAGTTGTTTTATGGTAAGAATAGTCACTATTGCGCTGCCATTGCCATACACTGGACAAATAGCACTGGCGTCTGTTCCCAGCAAGTACAGTGTATCGGACTGAAGAGGAGCTACTGTTCTTGTCAGTTTCCTAAGCAGAGTTGAACTAGATATGGCCCGTGTGTCTAGGAAGCACAGTTCATTTGTTCTGAGCAAGCTCACTGTTCTGGCCCTATAGGAAACACAGTAGAGTAGAAGAGTGCTCTTTTCTCAAAAGCAGAGTGTGTTTCTTGTAAGGCGAGCTAGAGTTTGTTTCCCAGTCCTAAATGGAGTTGAATCAAACGCAGTTTCTGGTCCTACGAGCAAGAATTGTTTTCTGGTAAGGATAGTCACTATTGCACTCCCATTGCCATACACAGTGCAAATAGCACTGGCGTCTGTTCACAGCAAGTACATTTATCGGAAGGAAGAGGAGCTACTGTTCTTGTCAGTTTCCTAAACAGAGTTGAACTAGATATGGCCCGTGTATGTAGGAAGCACAGTTCTTATGTTCTGAGCAAGCTCACTGTTCTGGCCCTATAGGAAACACAGTAGAGTAGAAGAGTGCTCTTTTCTCAAAAGCAGAGTGTGTTTCTTGTAAGGCGAGCTAGCGTTTGTTTCCCAGTCCTAAATGGAGTTGAATCAAATGCAGTTTCTGGTACTACAAGCACGAGTTGTTTTATGGTAAGAATACTCAAATTGCGCTGCCATTGCCATACACAGGACAAATAGCAATGCTGTCTGTTCCCAGCAAGTACAGTGTATTGGACTGAAGAGGATCTACTGTTCTTGTCAGGTTCCTAAGCAGAATTGAACTAGATATGGCCGTGTGTGTAGGAAGCACAGTTCTTTTGTTCTGAGCAGCTCACTGTTCGGACCCCATAGGAAACACAGTAGAGTAGAAGAGTGCTTTTTTCTCTAAAGCAGAGTGTGTTTCTTGTAAGGCGAGCTCGTGTTTGGTTCCCAGTCCTAAATGGAGTTGAATCACAGGCAGTTTTTGCTCCTATGTGCAAGAGTTGTTTTCTGGTAAGAAGAGTCACTATTGCGCTCCAAATGCCATACACAGTGCAAATAGCACTCGCGTCTGTTCCCAGCAAATACAGTGTATTGGACTGAATAGGAGCTACTGTTCTTGTCAGTTTCCTAAGCAGAGTTGAACTAGATATGGCCCGTGTGTAGGAAGCACAGCTCTTTTGTTCTGAGCAAGCTCACTCTTCTAGCCCTATAGGAAACACAGTAGATTAGAAGAGTGCTCTTTTCTCTAAAGCAGAGTGTGTTTCTTTTAAGGCAAGCTAGCGTTTGTTTCCCAGTCCTAAATGGAGTGGAATCACATGCAGATTTTGGTCCTATGAGCAAGAGTTGTTTTACGGTAAGAAGAGTCACTATTGCGCTGCCATTGCCATACACAGGACAAATAGCACTGGCATCTGTTCCCAGCAAGTACAGTGTATTGGACTGAAGAGGATCTACTGTTCTTGTCAGTTTCCTAAGCAGAATTGAACTAGATATGGCCGTGTGTGTAGGAAGCACAGTTCTTTTGTTCTGAGCAAGCTCAATGTTCGGAAACCATAGGAAACACAGTAGCGTAGAAGAGTGCTCTTTTCTCAAAAGCAGAGTGTGTTTCATGTAAGGAGAGCTAGCGTTTGTTTCCCAGTACTAAATGGAGTTGAATCACATGCAATTTCTGGTCCTAGGAGCAAGAGTTGTTTTCTGGTAAGGAAAGTCACTATTGCGCTCCCATTGCCATACTCAGTGCAAATAGCACTCGTGTCCTTTCCCAGCAAGTACAGTGTATCGGACTGAAGAGGATCTACTGTTCTTGTCAGTTTTCTACGAAGAGTTGAACTAGATATGGCCTGTGTGTGTAGGAAGCACAGTTCTTATGTTCTGAGCAAGCTCACTGTTCTGGCACTATAGGAAACACAGTAGAGTAGAAGAGTGCTCTTTTCTCAAAAGCAGAGTGTGTTTCTTGTAAGGCAAGCTAGCGTTTGTTTCCTAGTCCTAAATGGAGTTGAATCACATGCAGTTTCTGGTCCTATGAACAAGAGTTGTTTTCTGGTAAGGAAAGTCACATTGCGCTCCCTTTGCCATACATAGTGCAAATAGCACTAGCGTCTGTTCCCATTAAGTACAGTGTATTGGACTGAATAGGTGCTACTCTTCTTGTCAGTTTCCTAAGCAGAATTGAACTAGATATGGCCCGTGTGTGTAGGAAGCACAGTTCATTTGTTCTGAGCAAGCTCACTGTTTGGACCCCAAAGGATACACAGTAGAGTAGAAGAGTGCTCTTTTCTCAAAAGCAGAGTGTGTTTCTTGTAAGGCGAGCTAGCATTTGTTTCGCAGTCCTAAATGGAGTTGAATCCCATGCAGTTTCTGGTACTACAAGCAAGAGTTTTTTTCTGGTAAGAAGAGTCAATATGGCGCTGCCATTGCCATACACAGGACAAATAGCACTGGCGTCTGTTCCCAGCAAGTACAGTGTATTGGACTGAAGAGGATCTACTGTTCTTGTCAGGTTCCTAAGCAGAATTGAACTACATATGGCCGTGTGTAGGAAGCACAGTTCTTTTGTTCTGAGCAAGCTCACTGTTCGGACCACATACGAAACACAGTAGAGTAGAAGAGTGCTCTTTTCTCTAAAGCATAGTGTGTTTCTTGTAAGGCGAGCTCACGTTTGTTTCTCAGTCCTAAATGGAGATGAGTCACAGGCAGTTTTTGGTCCTACGAGCAAGAGTTGTGTTCTGGTAAGAAGAGTCACTATTGCGCTCCAAATGCCATACACAGTGCAAATAGCACTCGCGTCTGTTCCCAGCAAGTACAGTGTATCGGACTGAAGAGGAGCTACTGTTTTTGTCAGTTTCCTAGGCAGATTTGTACTAGATATGGCCCGTGTGTGGGAAGCGCAGTTCTTTTGTTCTGAGCAAGCTCACTGTTCTGGCCGTATAGGAAACAGTAGAGTAGAAGAGTGCTCTTTTCACTAAAGCAGAGTGTGTTTCTTGTAAGGCAAGCTAGAGTTTGTTTCCCAGTCCTAAATGGAGTTGAATCAAATGCAGTTTCTGGTCCTACGAGCAAGAGTTGTTTTCTGGTAAGGAAAGTCACTATTGCACTCCCATTGCCATACACAGTGCAAATAGCCCTGGGGTCTGTTCCCAGCAAGTACAGTGTATCGGAAGGAAGAGGAGCTACTGTTCTTGTCAGTTTCCTAAGCAGAGTTGAACTAGATATGGCCGGTGTGTGTAGGAAGCACAGTTCTTATGTTCTGAGCAAGCTCACTGTTCGGACCCCATAGGAAACACAGTAGAGTAGAAGAGTGCTCTTTTCTCTAAAGCAGAGTGTGTTTCTTGTAAGGCGAGCTAGCGTTTGTTTCCCAGTCCTAAAGGGAGTTGAGTCACAGGCAGTTTTTGGTCCTACGAGCAAGAGTTGTTTTCTGGTAAGAAGAGTCACTATTGCGCTCCAAATGCCATACACAGTGCAAGTAGCACTCGTGTCTGTTCCCAGAAAGTACAGTGTATTGGACTGAATAGGAGCTACTGTTCTTGTCGGTTTCCTAAGCAGAGTTGAACTAGATCTGGCCCGTGTGTAGGAAGCACAGTTCTTTTGTTCTGAGCAAGCTCACTCTTTGGACCCCATAGGAAACACAGTAGAGTAGAAGAGTGCTCTTTTCTCTAAAGCAGAGTGTGTTTCTTGTAAGGCGAGCTAGCGTTTGTTTCCCAGTCCTAAATGGAGTGGAATCACATGCAGTTTCTGGTCCTACGAGCAAGAGTTGTTTTCTGGTAAGGAAAGTCACTATTGCGCTCCCATTGCCATACACAGGACAAATAGCACTGCCGTCTGTTCCCAGCAAGTACAGTGTATTGGACTGAAGAGGATCTACTGTTCTTGTCAGTTTCCTAAGCAGAGTTGAACTAGATCTGGCCCGTGTGTAGGAAGCACAGTTCTTTTGTTCTGAGCAAGCTCACTGTTTGGACACCATAAGAAACAGAGTAGAGTAGAAGAGTGCTCTTTTCTCTAAAGCAGAGTGTGTTTCCTGTAAGGCGAGCTAGCGTTTGTTTCCCAGTCCTAAATGGAGTGGAATCACATGCAGTTTCTGGTCCTACGAGCAAGAGTTGTTTTCTGGAAAGGACAGTCACTATTGCGCTGCAATTGCCATACACTGGACAAATAGCACTGGCGTCTGTTCCCAGCAAGTACAGTGTATCGGACTGAAGAGGAGCTACTGTTCTTGTCAGTTTCCTAAGCAGAGTTGAACTAGATATGGCCCGTGTGTTTAGAAAGCACAGTTATTATGTTCTGAGCAAGCTCACTGTTCTGGCCCTATAGGAAACACAGTAGAGTAGAAGAGTGCTCTTTTCTCTAAAGCAGTGTGTGTTTATTGTAAGGCGAGCTTGCGTTTGTTTCCCAGTCCTAAATGGAGTTGAGTCACATGCAGTTTGTTGTCCTACAAGCAAGAGATGTTTTCTGGTAAGAAGAGTCACTATTGTGCTCCAAATGCAATACAGAATGCAAATAGCACTCGCGTCTGTTCCCTGCAAGTACAGTGTATTGCACTGAATAGGAGCTACTGTTCTTGTCAGTTTCCTAAGCAGAGTTTAACTAGATATTGTCCATGTGTGTATGAAGCACAGTATTTATGTTCTGAGAAAGCTCACTGTTCTGGCCCTATAGGAAACACAGTAGAGTAGAAGAGTGCTCTTTTCTCTAAAGCAGAGTGTGTTTCTTGTAAGGCGAGCTCGCGTTTGTTTCCCAGTACTAAATGGAGTTGAGTCACAGGCAGTTTTTGGTCCTACGAGCAAGAGTTGTTTTCTGGTAAGAAGAGTCACTATTGTGCTCCAAATGCCATACACAGTGCAAATAGCACTCGCGTCTGTTCCCAGCAAGTACAGTGTATTGGACTGAATAGAAGCTACTGTTCTTGTAAGTTTCCTAAGCAGAGTTGAACTAGATATGGCCCGTGTGTAGGAAGCACAGTTCTTTTGTTCTGAGCAAGCTCACTGTTTAGAGCCCATAGGAAACACAGTAGAGTAGAAGAGTGCTCTTTTCTCAAAATCAGAGTGTGTTTCTTGTAAGGCGACCTAGCGTTTGTTTCCCAGTACTAAATGGAGTTGAATCACATGCAGTTTCTGGTCCTACGAGCAAGAGTTGTTTTATGGTAAGAAGAGTCACTATTGGGCTGCTATTGCCATACACAGGACAAATAGCACTGGCGTCTGTTCCCAGCAAGTACAGTGTATTGGACTGAAGAGGATCTACTGTTCTTGTCAGGTTCCTAAGCAGAATTGAACTAGATATGGCCGTGTGTGTAGGAAGCACAGATCTGTTGTTCTGAGAAAGCTCACTCTTCGGACTCCATAGGAAACACAGTTGAGTAAAAGAGTGCTCTTTTCTCTAAAGCAGAGTGTGTTTCTTGTAAGGCGAGCTCGCGTTTGTTTCCCAGTCCTAACTGGAGTTGAGTCACAGGCAGTTTTTGGTCCTATGAGCAAGAGTTGTTTTCTGGTAAGAAGAGTCACTATTGCGCTCCAAATGCCATACACAGTGCAAATAGCACTCGCGACTGTTCCCAGCAAGTACAGTGTATTGGACTGAATAGGAGCTACTGTTCTTGTCAGTTTCCTAGGCAGATTTGTGCTAGATATGGCCCGTGTGTGGGAAGCGCAGTTCTTTTGTTCTGAGCAAGCTCACTCTTCTGGCCCTATAGGAAACACAGTAGAGTAGAAGAGTGCTCTTTTCACTAAAGGAGAGTGTGTTTCTTGTAAGGCAAGCTAGAGTTTGTTTCCCAGTCCTAAATGGAGTTGAATCAAATGCAGTTTCTGGTCCTACGAGCAAGAGTTGTTTTCTGGTAAGGAAAGTCACTATTGCACTCCCATTGCCATACACAGTGCAAATAGCCCTGGGGTCTGTTCCCAGCAAGTACAGTGTATCGGAAGGAAGAGGAGCTACTGTTCTTGTCAGTTTCCTAAGCAGAGTTGAACTAGATATGGCCGGTGTGTGTAGGAAGCACAGTTCTTATGTTCTGAGCAAGCTCACTGTTCGGACCCCATAGGAAACACAGTAGAGTAGAAGAGTGCTCTTTTCTCTAAAGCAGAGTGTGTTTCTTGTAAGGCGAGCTAGCGTTTGTTTCCCAGTCCTAAAGGGAGTTGAGTCACAGGCAGTTTTTGGTCCTACGAGCAAGAGTTGTTTTCTGGTAAGAAGAGTCACTATTGCGCTCCAAATGCCATACACAGTGCAAGTAGCACTCGTGTCTGTTCCCAGAAAGTACAGTGTATTGGACTGAATAGGAGCTACTGTTCTTGTCAGTTTCCTAAGCAGAGTTGAACTAGATCTGGCCCGTGTGTAGGAAGCACAGTTCTTTTGTTCTGAGCAAGCTCACTCTTTGGACCCCATAGGAAACACAGTAGAGTAGAAGAGTGCTCTTTTCTCTAAAGCAGAGTGTGTTTCTTGTAAGGCGAGCTAGCGTTTGTTTCCCAGTCCTAAATGGAGTTGAATCACATGCAGTTTCTGGTCCTACGAGCAAGAGTTGTTTTCTGGTAAGAAGAGTCACTATTGGGCTGCCATTGCCATACACAGGACAAATAGCACTGGCGTCTGTTCCCAGCAAGTACAGTGTATTGGACTGAAGAGGATCTACTGTTCTTGTCAGTTTCCTAAGCAGAGTTGAACTAGATCTGGCCCGTGTGTAGGAAGCACAGTTCTTTTGTTCTGAGCAAGCTCACTGTTTGGACACCATAAGAAACAGAGTAGAGTAGAAGAGTGCTCTTTTCTCTAAAGCAGAGTGTGTTTCCTGTAAGGCGAGCTAGCGTTTGTTTCCCAGTCCTAAATGGAGTGGAATCACATGCAGTTTCTGGTCCTACGAGCAAGAGTTGTTTTATGGAAAGAACAGTCACTATTGCGCTGCCATTGCCATACACTGGACAAATAGCACTGGCGTCTGTTCCCAGCAAGTACAGTGTATCGGACTGAAGAGGAGCTACTGTTCTTGTCAGTTTCCTAAGCAGAGTTGAACTAGATATGGCCCGTGTGTTTAGAAAGCACAGTTATTATGTTCTGAGCAAGCTCACTGTTCTGGCCCTATAGGAAACACAGTAGAGTAGAAGAGTGCTCTTTTCTCTAAAGCAGTGTGTGTTTCTTGTAAGGCGAGCTTGCGTTTGTTTCCCAGTCCTAAATGGAGTTGAGTCACATGCAGTTTGTTGTCCTACAAGCAAGAGATGTTTTCTGGTAAGAAGAGTCACTATTGTGCTCCAAATGCAATACACAGTGCAAATAGCACTCGCGTCTGTTCCCTGCAAGTACAGTGTATTGCACTGAATAGGAGCTACTGTTCTTGTCAGTTTCCTAAGCAGAGTTTAAATAGATATTGTCCATGTGTGTATGAAGCACAGTATTTATGTTCTGAGAAAGCTCACTGTTCTGGCCCTATAGGAAACACAGTAGAGTAGAAGAGTGCTCTTTCCTCTAAAGCAGAGTGTGTTTCTTGTAAGGCGAGCTCGCGTTTGTTTCCCAGTACTAAATGGAGTTGAGTCACAGGCAGTTTTTGGTCCTACGAGCAAGAGTTGTTTTCTGGTAAGAAGAGTCACTATTGTGCTCCAAATGCCATACACAGTGCAAATAGCACTCGCGTCAGTTCCCAGCAAGTACAGTGTATTGGACTGAATAGAAGCTACTGTTCTTGTCAGTTTCCTAAGCAGAGTTGAACTAGATATGGCCCGTGTGTAGGAAGCACAGTTCTTTTGTTCTGAGCATGCTCACTGTTTAGAGCCCATAGGAAACACAGTAGAGTAGAAGAGTGCTCTTTTCTCAAAATCAGAGTGTGTTTCTTGTAAGGCGAGCTAGCGTTTGTTTCCCAGTACTAAATGGAGTTGAATCACATGCAGTTTCTGGTCCTACGAGCAAGAGTTGTTTTATGGTAAGAAGAGTCACTATTGGGCTGCTATTGCCATACACAGGACAAATAGCACTGGCGTCTGTTCCCAGCAAGTACAGTGTATTGGACTGAAGAGGATCTACTGTTCTTGTCAGGTTCCTAAGCAGAATTGAACTAGATATGGCCGTGTGTGTAGGAAGCACAGATCTGTTGTTCTGAGAAAGCTCACTCTTCGGACTCCATAGGAAACACAGTTGAGTAAAAGAGTGCTCTTTTCTCTAAAGCAGAGTGTGTTTCTTGTAAGGCGAGCTCGCGTTTGTTTCCCAGTACTAAATGGAGTTGAGTCACAGGCAGTTTTTGGTCCTATGAGCAAGAGTTGTTTTCTGGTAAGAAGAGTCACTATTGCGCTCCAAATGCCATAAACAGTGCAAATAGCACTCGCGACTGTTCCCAGCAAGTACAGTGTATTGGACTGAATAGGAGCTACTGTTCTTGTCAGTTTCCTAAGCAGAGTTGAACTACATCTGGCCCGTGTGTAGGAAGCACAGTTCTTTTGTTCTGAGCAAGCTCACTGTTCTGGCCCTATAAGAAACACAGTAGAGTAGAAGAGTGCTCTTTTCTCTAAAGCAGAGTGTGTTTCTTTTAAGGTGAGCTAGCGTTTGTTTCCCAGTCTTAAATGGAGTGGAATCACATGCAGTTTCTGGTCCTACGAGCAAGAGTTGTTTTATGGAAAGAAGAGTCACTATTGCGCTGCCATTGCCATACACAGGACAAATAGCACTGGCGTCTGTTCCCAGCAAGTACAGTGTATTGGACTGAAGAGGATCTACTGTTCTTGTCAGGTTCCTAAGCAGAATTGAACTAGATATGGCCGTGTGTGTAGGAAGCACAGTTCTTTTGTTCTGAGCAAGCTCACTTTTCGGACCCCATAGGAAACACAGTAGAGTAGAAGAGTGCTCTTTTCTCAAAAGCAGAGTGTGTTTCTTGTAAGGCGAGCTAGGATTTGTTTCCCACTCCTAAATGGAGTTGAATCACATGCAGTTTCTGGTCCTACGAGCAAGAGTTGTTTTATGGTAAGAAGAGTCACTATTGCGCTGCCATTGCCATACACTGGACAAATAGCACTGGCGTCTGTTCCCAGCAAGTACAGTGTATCGGACTGAAGAGGAGCTACTGTTCTTGTCAGTTTCCTAAGCAGAGTTGAACTAGATATGGCCCGTGTGTGTAGGAAGCACAGTTCTTATGTTCTGAGCAAGCTCACTGTTCTGGCCCTATAGGAAACAAGGTAGAGTAGATGAGTGCTCTTTTCTCTAAAGCAGAGTGTGTTTCTTATAAGGCGAGCTAGCGTTTGTTTCCTAGCTCTAAATGGAGTTGAATCACATGCAGTTTCTGGTCCTATGAACAAGAGTTGTTTACTGGTAAGGAAAGTCACTATTGCGCTCCCATTGCCATACACACTGCAAATAGCACTGGCGTAGGTTCGCAGCAAGTACAGTGTATTGGACTGAATAGGAGCTACTGTTCTTGTCAGTTTCGTAAGCAGAGTTGAACTAGATATGGCCCGTGTTTAGGAAGCACAGTTCTTTTGTTCTGAGCAAGCTCACTCTTCTAGCCCTATAGGAAACAAAGTAGAGTAGAAGAGTGCTCTTTTCTCTAAAGCAGAGTGTGTTTCTTTTAAGGCGAGCTAGCGTTTGTTTCCCAGTCCTAAATGGAGTTGAATCACATGCAGTTTCTGGTCCTATGAGCAAGAGTTGTTTTATGGTAAGAAGAGTCACTATTGGGCTTCCACTGCCATACACAGGACAAATAGCACTGGCGTCTGTTCCCAGCAAGTACAGTGTATTGGACTGAAGAGGATCTACTGTTCTTGTCAGGTTCCTAAGCAGAATTGAACTAGATATGGCCGTGTGTGTAGGAAGCACAGTTCTTTTTTTCTGAGCAAGCTCACTGTTCAGACCCCATAGGAAACACAGTAGAGTAGAAGAGTGCTCTTTTCTCAAAAGCAGAGTGTGTTTCTTGTAAGGCGAGCTAGCGTTTGTTTCCCAGTCCTAAATGGAGTTGAATCACAAGCAGTTTCTGGTCCTACGAACAAGAGTTGTTTTCTGGTAAGGAAAGTCACTATTGCACTCCCATTGCCATACACACTGCAAATAGCACTCGCGTCTGTTCCCAGCAAGTACAGTGTATTGGACTGAATAGGAGCTACTGTTCTTGTCAGTTTCATAAGCAGAGTTGAACTAGATATGGCCCGGGTGTAGGAAGCACAGTTCTTTTGTTCTGAGCAAGCTCACTTTTCGGACCCCATAGGAAACACAGTAGAGTAGAAGAGTGCTCTTTTCTCTAAAGCAGAGTGTGTTTCTTGTAAGGCGAGCTAGCGTTTGTTTTCCAGTCCTAAATGGAGTTGAATCACTTGCAGTTTCTGGTCCTACGAGCAAGAGTTGTTTTCTGGTAAGAAGAGTCACTATTGCGCTGCCATTGCCATACACAGGACAAATAGCACTGGCGTCTGTTCCCAGCAAGTACAGTGTATTGGACTGAAGAGGATCTACTGTTCTTGTCAGGTTCCTAAGCAGAGTTGAACTAGATCTGGCCCGTGTGTAGGAAGCACAGTTCTTTTGTTCTGAGCAAGCTCACTGTTTGGACCCCATAAAAAACAGAGTAGAGTAGAAGAGTGCTCTTTTCTCTAAAGCAGAGTGTGTTTCCTGTAAGGCGAGCTAGGATTTGTTTCCCAGTCCTAAATGGAGTGGAATCACATGCAGTTTCTGGTCCTACGAGCAAGAGTTGTTTTATGGTAAGAACAGTCACTATTGCGCTGCCATTGCCATACACTGGACAAAAAGCACTGGCGTCTGTTCCCAGCAAGTGCAGTGTATCGGACTGAAGAGGAGCTACTGTTCTTGTCAGTTTCCTAAGCAGAGTTGAACTAGATATGGCTCGTGTGTGTAGGAAGCACAGTTCTTATGTTCTGAGCAAGCTCACTGTTCTGGCCCTATAGGAAAAACAGTAGAGTAGATGAGTGCTCTTTTCTCTAAAGCAGAGTGTGTTTCTTGTAAGGCGAGCTAGCGTTTTTTTCCTAGCTATAAATGGAGTTGAATCACATGCAGTTTCTGGTCCTACGAACAAGAGTTGTTTTCTGGTAAGGAAAGTCACTGTTGCGCTCCCATTGCCATACACAGTGCAAATAGCCCTCGCGTCTGTTCCCAGAAAGTACAGTGTATTGGACTGAATAGGTGCTACTGTTCTTGTCAGTTTCCTAAGCAGAGTTGAACTATATATGATCCGTGTGTGTAGGAAGCACAGTTCTTTCGTTCTGAGCAAGCTCACTGTTTTGACCCTGTAGGAAACACAGTAGAGTATAAGAGTGCTCTTTTCTCTAAAGCAGACTGTGTTTCTTGTAAGGCGAGCTAGCGTTTGTTTCCCAGTTCTAAATGGAGTTGAATCACATGCAGTTTCTGGTCCTACGAGAAAGAGTTGTTTTATGGTAAGAAGAGTCACTATTGCGCTTCCATTGCCAAACACAGGACAAATAGCACTGGCGTCTGTTCGCAGCAAGTACAGTGTATTGGACTGAAAAGGATCTACTGTTCTTGTCAGGTTCCTAAGCAGAATTGAACTAGATATGGCAGTGTGTGTAGGAAGCACAGATCTTTTGTTCTGAGCAAGCTCACTGTTCGGACCCCATAGGAAACACAGTAGAGTAGAAGAGTGCTCTTTTCTCTAAAGCAGAGTGTGTTTCTTGTAAGGCGAGCTAGCATTTGTTTACCAGTCCTAAATGGAGTTGAGTCACAGGCAGTTTTTGGTCCTACGATCAAGAGTTGTTTTCTGGTAAGAAAAGTCACTATTGCGCTCCAAATGCCCTACACAGTGCAAATAACACTCGTGTCTGTTCCCAGCAATTACAGTGTATTGGACTGAATAGGAGCTACTGTTCTTGTCAGTTTCCTAAGCAGAGTTGAACTAGATCTGGCCCGTGTGTAGGAAGCACAGTTCTTTTGTTCTGAGCAAGCTCACTCTTCTGGCCCTATAGGAAACACAGTAGAGTAGAAGAGTGCTCTTTTCTCTAAAGCAGAGTGTGTTTCTTGTAAGGCGAGCTAGCGTTTGTTTCCCAGTCCTAAATGGAGTGGAATCACATGCAGTTTCTGGTCCTACGAGCAAGAGTTGTTTTATGGTAAGAATAGTCACTATTGCGCTGCCATTGCCATACACTGGATAAATAGCACTGGCGTCTGTTCCCAGCAAGTACAGTGTATCGGACTGAAGAGGAGCTATTGTTCTTGTCAGTTTCCTAAGCAGAGTTGAACTAGATATGGCCCGTGTGTGTAGGAAGCACAGTTCTTATGTTCTGAGCAAACTCACTGTTCTGGCCCTATAGGAAACACAGTAGAGTAGATGAGTGCTCTTTTCTCTAAAGCAGAGTGTGTTTCTTGTTAGGCGAGCTAGCGTTTGTTTCCTAGCTCTAAATGGAGTTGAATCCCATGCAGTTTTTGGTCCTACGAACAAGAGTTGTTTTCTGGTAACGAAAGTCAATATTGCGCTCCCATTGCCATACACAGTGCAAATAGCACTGGCGTAGGTTCGCAGCAAGTACAGTGTATTGGACTGAATAGGATCTACTGCTCTTGTCAGGTTCCTAAGCAGAATTGAACTAGATATGGCCGTGTGTGTAGGAAGCACAGATCTATTGTTCTGAGAAAGCTCACTGTTCGGACCCCATAGGAAACACAGTTGAGTAAAAGAGTGCTCTTTTCTCTAAAGCAGAGTGTGTTTCTTGTAAGGCGAGCTCGTGTTTGTTTCCCAGTACTAAATGGAGTTGAGTCACAGGCAGTTTTTGGTCCTATGAGCAAGAGTTCTTTTCTGGTAAGAAGAGTCACTATTGCGCTCCAAATGCCATAAACAGTGCAAATAGCACTCGCGACTGTTCCCAGCAAGTACAGTGTATTGGACTGAATAGGAGCTACTGTTCTTGTCAGTTTCCTAAGCAGAGTTGAACTAGATCTGGCCCGTGTGTAGGAAGCACAGTTCTTTTGTTCTGAGCAAGCTCACTGTTCTGGCCCTATGAGAAACACAGTAGAGTAGAAGAGTGCTCTTTTCTCAAAAGCAGCGTGTGTTTCTTGTAAGGCGAGCTAGCATTTGTTTCCCAGTCCTAAATGGAGTTGAATCACATGCAGTTTCTGGTCCTATGAACAAGAGTTGTTTACTGGTAAGGAAAGTCACTATTGCGCTCCCATTGCCATACACACTGCAAATAGCACTGGCGTAGGTTCGCAGCAAGTACAGTGTATTGGACTGAATAGGAGCTACTGTTCTTGTCAGTTTCCTAAGCAGAGTTGAACTAGATATGGCCCGTGTTTAGGAAGAACAGTTCTTTTGTTCTGAGCAAGCTCACTCTTCTAGCCCTATAGGAAACACAGTAGAGTAGAAGAGTGCTCTTTTCTCTAAAGCAGAGTGTGTTTCTTTTAAGGCGAGCTAGCATTTGTTTCCCAGTCCTAAATGGAGTTGAATCACATGCAGTTTCTGGTCCTACGAGCAAGAGTTGTTTTATGGTAAGAAGAGTCACTATTGGGCTGCCATTGCCATACACAGGACAAATAGCACTGGCGTCTGTTCCCAGCAAGTACAGTGTATTGGACTGAAGAGGATCTACTGTTCTTGTCAGGTTCCTAAGCAGAATTGAACTAGATATGGCCGTGTGTGTAGGAAGCACAGTTCTTTTGTTCTTAGCAAGCTCACTGTTCAGACCCCATAGGAAACACAGTAGAGTAGAAGAGTGCTCTTTTCTCAAAAGCAGAGTGTGTTTCTTGTAAGGCGAGCTAGCATTTTTTTCCCAGTCCTAAATGGAGTTGAATCACATGCAGTTTCTGGTCCTACGAACAAGAGTTGTTTTCTGGTAAGGAAAGTCACTATTGCACTCCCATTGCCATACACACTGCAAATAGCACTCGCGTCTGTTCCCAGCAAGTACAGTGTATTGGACTGAATAGGAGGTACTGTTCTTGTCAGTTTCCTAAGCAGAGTTGAACTAGATATGGCCCGTGTGTAGGAATCACAGTTCGTTTGTTCTGAGCAAGCTCACTTTTCGGACCCCATAGGAAACACAGTAGAGTAGAAGAGTGCTCTTTTCTCTAAAGCAGAGTGTGTTTCTTGTAAGGCAAGCTAGCGTTTGTTTCCCAGTCCTAAATGGAGTTGAATCACTTGCAGTTTCTGGTCCTACGAGCAAGAGTTGTTTTCTGGTAAGAAGAGTCACTATTGCGCTGCCATTGCCATACACAGGACAAATAGCACTGGGGTCTGTTCCCAGCAAGTACAGTGTATTGGACTGAAGAGGATCTACTGTTCTTGTCAGGTTCCTAAGCAGAGTTGAACTAGATCTGGCCCGTGTGTAGGAAGCACAGTTCTTTTGTTCTGAGCAAGCTCACTGTTTGGACCCCATAAGAAACAGAGTAGAGTAGAAGAGTGCTCTTTTCTCTAAAGCAGAGTGTGTTTCCTGTAAGGCGAGCTAGCATTTGTTTCCCAGTCCTAAATGGAGTGGAATCACATGCAGTTTCTGGTCCTACGAGCAAGAGTTCTTTTATGGTAAGAACAGTCACTATTGCGCTGCCATTGCCATACACCGGACAAATAGCACTGGCGTCCACTCCCAGCAAGTACAGTGTATCGGACTGAAGAGGAGCTACTGTTCTTGTCAGTTTCCTAAGCACAGTTGAACTAGATATGGCCCGTGTGTGTAGGAAGCACAGTTCTTATGTTCTGAGCAAACTCACTGTTCTGGCCCTATAGGAAACACAGTAGAGTAGATGAGTGCTCTTTTCTCTAAAGCAGAGTGTGCTTCTTGTAAGGCGAGCTAGCGTTTGTTTCCTAGCTCTAAATGGAGTTGAATCCCATGCAGTTTCTGGTCCTACGAACAAGAGTTGTTTTCTGGTAACGAAAGTCACTATTGCGCTCCCATTGCCATACACAGTGCAAATAGCACTGGCGTAGGTTCGCAGCAAGTACAGTGTATTGGACTGAAGAGGATCTACTGTTCTTGTCAGGTTCCTAAGCAGAATTGAACTAGATATGGCCGTGTGTGTAGGAAGCACAGATCTGTTGTTCTGAGAAAGCTCACTGTTCGGACCCCATAGGAAACACAGTTGAGTAAAAGAGTGCTCTTTTCTCTAAAGCAGAGTGTGTTTCTTGTAAGGCTAGCTCGCGTTTGTTTCCCAGTACTAAATGGAGTTGAGTCACAGGCAGTTTTTGGTCCTATGAGCAAGAGTTGTTTTCTGGTAAGAAGAGTCACTATTGCGCTCCAAATGCCATAAACAGTGCAAATAGCACTTGCGACTGTTCCCAGCAAGTACAGTGTATTGGACTGAATAGGAGCTACTGTTCTTGTCAGTTTCCTAAGCAGAGTTGAACTAGATCTGGCCCGTGTGTAGGAAGCACAGTTCTTTTGTTCTGAGCAAGCTCACTGTTCTGGCCCTATGAGAAACACAGTACAGTAGAAGAGTGCTCTTTTCTCAAAAGCAGCGTGTGTTTCTTGTAAGGCGAGCTAACGTTTGTTTCCTAACTCTAAATGGTGTTGAATCACATGCAGTTTCTGGTCCTACGAACAAGAGGTGTTTACTGGTAAGGAAAGTCACTATTGCGCTCCCATTGCCATACACACTGCAAATAGCACTGGCGTAGGTTCGCAGCAAGTACAGTGTATTGGACTGAATAGGAGCTACTGTTCTTGTCAGTTTCGTAAGCAGAGTTGAACTAGATATGGCCCGTGTTTAGGAAGCACAGTTCTTTTGTTCTGAGCAAGCCCACTGTTCTGGCCCTATAGGAAACACAGTAGAGTAGATGAGTGCTCTTTTCGCTAAAGCAGAGTGTGTTGATTTTAAGGCGAGCTAGCGTTTTATCCCAGTCTTAAATGGAGTGGAATCACATGCAGTTTCTGGTCCTATGAGCAAGAGTTGTTTTATAGTAAGAAGAGTCACTATTGCGCTGCCATTGCCATACACAGGACAAATAGCACTGGCGTCTGTTCCCAGCAAGTACAGTGTATCAGACTGAAGAGGAGCTACTGTTCTTGTCAGGTTCCTAAGCAGGATTGAACTAGATATGGCCCTGTTAGCAGGAAGCACAGTTCTTTTGTTCTGAGCAAGCTCACTGTCCGGAAACCATAGGAAACACAGTAGAGTAGAAGAGTGCTCTTTTCTCAAAAGCTGAGTGTGTTTTTTGTAAGGCAAGCTAGCGTTTGTTTCCCAGTCCTAAATGGAGTCGAATCACATGCAGTTTCTGGTCCTACGAGCAAGAGTTGTTTTCTGGTAAGGAAAGTCACTATTGCGCTCCCTTTGCCATTCACAGTGCAAATAGCACTCGCGTCTTTTCCCAGGAAGTACAGTGTATCGGACTGAAGAGGAGCTACTGTTCTTGTCAGTTTCCTAAGCAGAGTTGAACTAGATATGGCCCGTGTGTTTAGGAAACACAGTTATTATGTTCTGAGCAAGCTCACTGTTCTGGCCCTATAGGAAACACAGTACAGTAGAAGAGTGCTCTTTTCTCTAAAGCAGAGTGTGTTTCTTGTAAGGCGAGCTCGTGTTTATTTCCCATTCCTAAATGGAGTTGAGTCACATGCAGTTTTTGGTCCTATGAGCAAGAGATGTTTTCTGGAAAGAAGAGTCACTATTGTGCTCCAAATGCCATACACAGTGCAAATAGCACTCACGTCTGTTCCCAGCAAGTACAGTGTATTGTTCTGAAGAGGAGCTACTGTTCTTGTCAATTTCCTAAGCAGAGTTGATCTACATATGGTCCGTGTGTGTAGGAAGCACAGTTCTTTTGTTCTGAGCAAGCTCACTGTTTGGACCCCATAGGAAACACAGTAGAGTAGAAGAGTGCTCTTTTCTCAAAAGCGGAGTGTGTTTCTTGTAAGGCAAGCTAGCATTTGTTTCCCATTCCTATATGGAGTTGAATCACATGCAATTTCTGGTCGTACCAGCAAGAGTTGTTTTCTGGTAAGGAAAGTCACTATTGCGCTCCCATTGCCATACAGTGCAAAGAGCACTCCCGTGTGTTCCCAGCAAGTACAGTGTATTGGACTGAAGAGGAGCTACTGTTCTTCTCATTTTCCTAAGCAGAGTTGAACTAGATATGGCCCGTGTGTCTAGGAAGCACAGTTCATTTGTTCTGAGCAAGCTCACTCTTCTGGCCCTATAGGAAACACAGTAGAGTAGAAGAGTGCTCTTTTCTCAAAAGCAGAGTGTGTTTCTTGTAAGGCGAGCTAGAGTTTGTTTCCCAGTCCTAAATGGAGTTGAATCAAATGCAGTTTCTGGTCCTACGAGCAAGAGTTGTTTTCTGGTAAGGAAAGTCACTATTGCACTCCCATTGCCATACACAGTGCAAATAGCACTGGCGTCTGTTCCCAGCAAGTACATTTATTGGAAGGAAGAGGAGATACTGTTCTTGTCAGTTTCCTAAGCAGAGTTGAACTAGATATGGCCCGTGTGTGTTGGAAGCACAGTTCTTATGTTCTGATCAAGCTCACTGTTCTGTCCCTATAGGAAACACAGTAGAGTAGAAGAGTGCTCTTTTCTCAAAAGCAGAGTGTGTTTCTTCTAAGGCGAGCTAGTGTTTGTTTCCCAGTCCTAAATGGAGTTGAATAAAATGCAGTTTCTGGTACTACCAGCACGAGTTGTTTTATGGTAAGAATACTCACTATTGCGCTGCCATTGCCATACACAGGACAAATAGCACTGGCGTCTGTTCCCAGCAAGTACAGTGTATTGGACTGAAGAGGATCTACTGTTCTTGTCAGGTTCCTAAGCAGAATTGAACTAGATATGGCCGTGTGTGTAGGAAGCACAGTTCTTTTGTTCTGAGCAGCTCACTGTTCGGACCCCATAGGAAACACCGTAGAGTAGAAGAGTGCTTTTTTCTCTAAAGCAGAGTGTGTTTCTTGTAAGGCGAGCTGGCGTTTGTTTCCCAGTCCTAAATGGAGTTGAATCACAGGCAGTTTTTGGTCCTATGTACAAGAGTTGTTTTCTGTTAAGAAGAGTCACTATTGCGCTCCAAATGCCATACACATTGCAAATAACACTCGCGTCTGTTCCCAGCAATACAGTGTATTGGACTGAATAGGAGCTACTGTTCTTGTCAGTTTCCTAAGCAGAGTTGAACTAGATATGGCCCGTGTGTAGGAAGCACAGTTCTTTTGTTCTGAGCAAGGTCACTCTTTTAGCCGTATAGGAAACACAGTAGAGTAGAAGAGTGCTCTTTTCTCTAAAGCAGAGTGTGTTTCTTTTAAGGCAAGCTAGCGTTTGTTTCCCAGTCCTAAATGGAGTTGAATCACATGCAGTTTCTGGTCCTATGAGCAAGAGTTGTTTTATGGTAAGAAGAGTCACTATTGCGCTGCCATTGCCATACACAGGACAAATAGCACTGGCGTCTGTTCCCAGCAAGTACAGCGTATTGGACTGAAGAGGATCTACTGTTCTTGTCAGGTTCCTAAGCAGAATTGAACTAGATATGGCCGTGTGTGTAGGAAGCACAGTTCTTTTGTTCTGAGCAAGCTCAATGTTCAGAAACCATAGGAAACACAGTAGCGTAGAAGAGTGCTCTTTTCTCAAAAGCAGAGTGTGTTTCATGTAAGGAGAGCTAGCGTTTGTTTCCCAGTACTAAATGGAGTTGAATCACATGCAATTTCTGGTCCTAGGAGCAATAGTTGTTTTCTGGTAAGGAAAGTCACTATTGCGCTCCCATTGCCATACACAGTGCAAATAGCACTCGTGTCCTTTCCCAGCAAGTAAAATGTATCGGACTGAAGAGGATCTACTGTTCTTGTCAGTTTCCTAAGCAGAGTTGAACTAGATATGGCCCGTGTGTGTAGGAAGCACAGTTCTTATGTTCTGAGCAAGCTCACTGTTCTGGCACTATAGGAAACACAGTAGAGTAGAAGAGTGCTCTTTTCTCAAAAGCAGAGTGTGTTTCTTGTAACGCGAACTAGCGTTTGTTTCCTATTTCTAAATGGAGTTGAATCACATGCAGTTTCTGGTCCTATGAACAAGAGTTGTTTTCTGGTAAGGAAAGTCACATTGCGCTCCCATTGCCATACACACTGCAAATAGCACTAGCGTCTGTTCCCAGCAAGTACAGTGTATTGGACTGAATAGGTGCTACTGTTCTTGTCAGTTTCCTAAGCAGAGTTGAACTAGATATGGCCCGTGTGTGTAGGAAGCACAGTTCATTTGTTCTGAGCAAGCTCACTGTTTGGACCCCAATGGATACACAGTAGACTAGAAGAGTGCTCTTTTCTCTAAAGAAGAGTGTGTTTCTTGTAAGGCGAGCTAGCATTTGTTTCGCAGTCCTAAATGGAGATGAATCCCATGCAGTTTCTGGTACTACAAGCAAGAGTTTTTTTCTGGTAAGAAGAGTCACTATTGCGTTGCCATTGCCATACACAGGACAAATAGCATTGGCCTCTGTTCGCAGCAAATACAGTGTATTGGACTGAAGAGGATCTACTGTTCTTGTCAGGTTCCTAAGCAGAATTGAACCAGATATGGCCGTGTGTAGGAAGCACAGTTCTTTTGTTTTGAGCAAGCTCACTGTTCGGACCACATACGAAACACAGTAGAGTAGAAGAGTGCTCTTTTCTCTAAAGCATAGTGAGTTTCTTGTAAGGCGAGCTCACGTTTGTTTCCCAGTCCTAAATGGAGTTGAGTCACAGGCTGTTTTTGGTCCTACGAGCAAGAGTTGTTTTCTGGTAAGAAGAGTCATTATTGCGCTCCAAATGCCATACACAGTGCAAATAGCACTTGCGTCTGTTCCCAGCAAGTACAGTGTATCGGACTGAAGAGGAGCTACTGTTTTTGTCAGTTTCCTAGGCAGAGTTGAACTACATATGGCCCGTGTGTGGGAAGCGCAGTTCTTTTGTTCTGAGCAAGCTCACTGTTCTGGCACTATAGGAAACAGTAGAGTAGAAGAGTGCTCTTTTCTCTAAAGCAGAGTGTGTTTCTTGTAAGGCGAGCTAGCGTTTGTTTCCCAGTCCTAAATGGAGTTGAATCACATGCAGTTTCTGGTCCTATGAGCAAGAGTTGTTTTATGGTAAGAAGAGTCACTATTGCCTTGCCATTGCCATGCACAGGACAAATAGCACTGGCGTCTCTTCAAGCAAGTACAGTGTATTGGACTGAAGAGAATCTACTGTTCTTGTCAGGTTCCTAAGCAGAATTGAACTAGATATGGCTGTGTGTGTAGGAAGCACAGTTCTTTTGTTCTGAGCAAGCTCACTGTTAGGACCCCATAGGAAACACAGTAGAGTAGAAGAGTGCTCTTTTCTCAAAAGCAGAGAGTTTTTCTTGTAAGGCCAGCTAGCGTTTGTTTCCCATTCCTAAATGGAGTTGAATCATATGCAATTTCTGGTCCTACGAGCAAGAGTTGTTTTCTGGTAAGGAAAGTCACTATTGCGCTCCCATTGCCATACAGTGCAAATAGCACTCCCGTCTGTTCCCAGCAAGTACAGTGTATTGGATTGAAGAGGAGCTACTGTTCTTCTCAGTTTCCTAAGCAGAGTTGAACTAGATATGGCCCGTGTGTCTAGGAAGCACAGTTCATTTGTTCTGAGGAAGCTCACTGTTCTGGCCCTCTAGGAAACACAGAAGTGTAGAAGAGTGCTCTTTTCTCAAAAGCAGAGTGTGTTTCTTGTAAGGCGAGCTAGCGTTTGTTTCCCAGTCCTAAATGGACTTGAATCAAATGCAGTTTCTGGTCCTACGAGCAAGAGTTGTTTTCTGGTAAGAATAGTCACTATTGCGCTGCCATTGCCATACAAGGACAAATAGCACTGGCGTCTGTTCCCAGCAAGTACAGTGTATTGGACTGAAGAGGATCTACTGTTCTTGTCAGGTTCCTAAGCAGAATTGAACTAGATATGGCCATGTGTGTAGGAAGCACAGTTCTTTAGTTCTGAGCAAGCCCACTGTTCTGGCACTATAGGAATCACAGTAGAGTAGAAGAGTGCTCTTTTCGCTAAAGCAGAGTGTGTTGATTTTAAGGCGAGCTAGCGTTTGTTTCCCAGTCTTAAATGGAGTGGAATCACATGCAGTTTCTGGTCCTATGAGCAAGAGTTGTTTTATGGTAAGAATACTCACTATTGCGCTGCCATTGCCATACACTGGACAAATAGCACTGGCGTCTGTTCCCAGCAAGTACAGTGTATCGGACTGAAGAGGAGCTACTGTTCTTGTCAGGTTCCTAAGCAGAATTGAACTAGATATGGCCGTGTGTGTAGAAAGCACAGTTCTTTTGTTCTGAGCAAGCTCACTGTTCTGGCCCTATAGGAAACACTGTACAGTAGAAGAGTGCTCTTTTCTCTAAAGCAGAGTGTGTTTCTTGTAAGGCGAGCTCGTGTTTATTTCCCAGTCCTAAATGGAGGTGAGTCACATGCAGTTTTTGATCCTATGAGCAAGAAATGTTTTCTGGAAAGAAGAGTCACTACTGTGCTCCAAATGCCATACACAGTGCAAATAGCACTCGCGTCTGTTCCCAGCAAGTACAGTGTATTGTTCTGAAGAGGAGCTACTGTACTTGTCAGTTTCCTAAGCAGAGTTGGTCTACATATGGTCCCTGTGTGTAGGAAGCACAGTTCTTTTGTTCTGAGCAAGCTCACTGTTTGGACCCCATAGTAAACACAGTAGAGTAGAAGAGTGCTCTTTTCTCTAAAGCAGAGTGTGTTTCTTGTAAGGCGAGCTAGCGTTTGTTTCCCATTCCTATATGGAGTTGAATCACATGCAATTTCTGGTCGTAAGAGCAAGAGTTGTTTTCTGGTAAGGAAAGTCACTATTGCGCTCCCATTGCCATACAGTGCAAATAGCACTCCCATCTGTTTCCAGCAAGCACAGTGTATTGGACTGAAGAGGAGCTACTGTTCTTCTCATTTTCCTAAGCAGAGTTGAACTAGGTATGGCCCGTGTGTCTAGGAAGCACATTTCATTTGTTCTGAGCAAGCTCACTGTTCTGGTACTATAGGAAACACAGTAGAGTAGAAGAGTGCTCTTTTCTCAAAAGCAGAGTGTGTTTCTTGTAAGGCAAGCTAGAGTTTGTTTCCCAATACTAAATGGAGTTGAATCAAATGCAGTTTCTGGTCCTACAAGCAAGAGTTGTTTTCTGGTAAGGAAAGTCACTATTGCACTCCCATTGCCATACACAGTGCAAATAGCACTCGCGTCTGTTCCCAGCAAGTACAGTGTATCGGAAGGAAAAGGAGCTAGTGTTCTTGTCAGTTTCCTAAGCAGAGTTGAACTAGATATGGCCCATGTGTGTAGGAAGCACAGTTCTTATGTTCTAAGCAAGCTCACTGTTCTGGCCCTATAGGAATCACAGTAGAGTAGAAGAGTGCTCTTTTCTCAAAAGCAGAGTGTGTTTCTTGTAAGGCGAGCTAGCGTTTGTTTCCCAGTCCTAAATGGAGTTGAATCAAATGCAGTTTCTGGTACTACGAGCACGAGTTGTTTTATGGTAAGAATAGTCACTATTGAGCTGCCATTGCCATACACAGGACAAATAGCACTCGCGTCTGTTCCCAGCAAGTACAGTGTATTGGACTGAAGAGGATCTACTGTTCTTGTCAGGTTCCTAAGCAGAATTGAACTAGATATGGCCGTGTGTGTAGGAAGCACAGTTCTTTTGTTCTGAACCAGCCCACTCTTCTGGCCCTATAGGAAACACAGTAGAGTAGAAGAGTGCTCTTTTCGCTAAAGCAGAGTGTGTTGATTGTAAGGCCAGCTAGCGTTTGTTTCCCAGTCTTAAATGGAGAGGAATCACATACAGTTTCTGGTCCTATGAGCAAGAGTTGTTTTATGGTAAGAATAGTCACTATTGCGCTGCCATTGCCATACACAGGACAAATAGCACTGGCGTCTGTTCCCAGCAAGTACAGTGTATCGGACTGAAGAGGAGCTACTGTTCTTGTCAGTTTCCTAAGCAGAGTTGAACTAGATATGGCCCGTGTGTGTAGGAAGCACAGTTCTTATGTTCTGAGCAAACTCACTGTTCTGGCCCTATAGGAAAAACAGTAGAGTAGATGAGTGCTCTTTTCTCTAAAGCAGAGTGTGTTTTTTGTAAGGCGAGCTAGCGTTTGTTTCCTAGCTCTAAATGGAGTTGAATCGCATGCAGTTTCTGGTACTATGAACAAGAGTTGTTTTCTGGTAAGGAAAGTCAGTATTGCGCTCCCATTGCCATACACAGTGCAAATAGCACTCGCATTTGTTCCCAGCATGTACAGTGTATTGGACTGTATAGGTGCTACTGTTCTTGTCAGTTTCCTAAGCAGAGTTGAACTATATATGATCCGTGTGTGTAGGAAGCACAGTTCTTTTGTTCTGAGCAAGCTCACTGTTCAGACCCCATAGGAAACACAGTAGAGTACAAGAGTGCTCTTTTCTCAAAAGCAGAGTGTGTTTCTTGTAAGGCGAGCTAGCGTTTGTTTCCCAGTCCTAAATGGAGTTGAATCACATGCAGTTTCTGGTCCTATGAACAAGATTTTTTTTTTGGTAAGGAAAGTCACTATTGTACTCCCATTGCCATACACAGTGCAAATAGCACTCGCGTCTGTTCCCAGCAAGTACAGTGTATTGGACTGAATAGGAGCTACTGTTCTTGTCAGTTTCGTAAGCACAGTTGAAATAGATCTGGCCCGTGTGTAGGAAGCACAGTTCTTTTGTTCTGAGCAAGCTCACTGTTCTGGCCTTATAAGAAACACAGTAGAGTAGAAGAGTGCTCTTTTCTCTAAAGCAGACTGGGTTTCTTGTAAGGCGAGCTAGCGTTTGTTTCCCAGTCCTAAATGGAGTTGAATCACATGCAGTTTCTGGTCCTACGAGCAAGAGTTGTTTTATGGAAAGAAGAGTCACTATTGCGCTGCCATTGCCATACACAGGACAAATAGCACTGGCGTCTGTTCCCAGCAAGTACAGTGTATTGGACTGAAGAGGAGCTACTGTTCTTGTCAGGTTCCTAAGCAGAATTGAACTAGATATGGCTGTGTGTGTAGGAAGCACAGTTCTTTTGTTCTGAGCAAGCCCACTGTTCTGGCCCTATAGGAAACACAGTAGAGTAGAAGAGTGCTCTTTTGCTAAAGCAGAGTGTGTTGATTGTAAGGCGAGCTAGCGTTTGTTTCCCAGTCTTAAATGGAGTAGAATCACATGCAGTTTCTGGTCCTATGAGCAAGAGTTGTTTTATGGTAAGAATAGTCACTATTGCGCTGCCATTGCCATACACAGGACAAATAGCACTGGCGTCTGTTCCCAGCAAGTACAGTATATCAAACTGAAGAGGAGCTACTGTTCTTGTCAGTTTCCTAAGCAGAGTTGAACTAGATATGGCCCGTGTGTGTAGGAAGCACAGTTCTTATGTTCTGAGCAAGCTCACTGTTCTGGCCCTATAGGAAAAACAGTAGAGTAGATGAGTGCTCTTTTCTCTAAAGCAGAGTGTGTTTCTTGTAAGGCGAGCTAGCGTTTGTTTCCTAGCTCTAAATGGAGTTGAATCACATGCAGTTTCTGGTCCTATGAACAAGAGTTGTTTTCTGGTAAGGAAAGTCACTATGGCGCTCCCATTGCCATACACAGTGCAAAAAGCACTCGCGTCTGTTCCCAGCAAGTACAGTGTATTGGACTGAATAGGTGCTACTGTTCTTGTCAGTTTCCTAAGCAGAGTTGAACTATATATGATCCGTGTGTGTAGGAAGCACAGTTCTTTCGTTCTGAGAAAGCTCACTGTTTTGACCCCATAGGAAACACAGTAGAGTAGAAGAGTGCACTTTTCTCTAAAGCAGAGTGTGTTTCTTGTAAGGCGAGCTAGCGTTTGTTTCCCAGTCCTAAATGGAGTTGAATCCCATGCAGTTTCTGGTACTACGAGCAAGAGTTGTCTTCTGGTAAGAAGAGTCACTATTGCGCTGCCATTGCCATACACAGGACAAATAGCACTGGCGTCTATTCGCAGCAAGTACAGTGTATTGGACTGAAAAGGATCTACTGTTCTTGTCAGTTTCGTAAGCAGAGTTGAACTAGATCTGGCCCGATTGTAGGAAGCACAGTTTTTTGTTCTGAGCAAGCTCACTGTTCTGGCCCTATAGGAAACACAGTAGAGTAGAAGAGTGCTCTTTTCTCTAAAGTAGAGTGTGTTTCTTGTAATGCGAGCTAGCGTTTGTTTCCCAGTCTTAAATGGAGTGGAATCACATGCAGTTTCTGGTCTTATGAGCAAGAGTTGTTTTATGGTAAGAATAGTCACTATTGCGCTGCCATTGCCATAAACAGGACAAATAGCACTGGCGTCTGTTCCCAGCAAGTACAGTATATCGGACTGAAGAGGAGCTACTGTTCTTGTCAGTTTCCTAAGCAGAGTTGAACTAGATATGGCCCGTGTGTGTAGGAAGCACAGTTCTTATGTTCTGAGCAAGCTCACTCTTCTGGCCCTATAGGAAAAACAGTAGAGTAGATGAGTGCTCTTTTCTCTAAAGCAGAGTGTGTTTCTTGTAAAGCGAGCTAGCGTTTTTTTCCAAGCTATAAATGGAGTTCAATCACATGCAGTTTTTGGTCCTACGAACAAGAGTTGTTTTCGGGTAAGGAAAGTCACTATTGCGCTCCCATTGCCATACACAGTGCAAATAGCCCTCGCGTCTGTTCACAGCAAGTACAGTGTATTGGACTGAATAGGTGCTACTGTTCTTGTCAGTTTCCTAAACAGAGTTGAACTATATATGATCCGTGTGTGTAGGAAGCACAGATCTTTCGTTCTGAGCAAGCTCACTGTTTTGACCCCGTAGGAAACACAGTAGAGTAGAAGAGTGCTCTTTTCTCTAAAGCAGAGTGTGTTTCTTGTAAGGCGAGCTAGCGTTTGTTTCCCAGTCCTAAATGGAGTTGAATCCCATGCAGTTTCTGGTCCTACGAGCAAGAGTTGTTTTCTTTTAAGAAGAGTCACTATTGCGCTTCCATTGCCATACACAGGACAAATAGCACTGGCGTCTGTTCGCAGCAAGTACAGTGTATTGGACTGAAAAGGATCTACTGTTCTTGTCAGGTTCCTAAGCAGAATTGAACTAGATATGGCAGTGTGTGTAGGAAGCACAGATCTTTTGTTCTGAGCAAGCTCACTGTTCGGACCCCATAGGAAACACAGTAGAGTAGAAGAGTGCTCTTTTCTCTAAAGCAGAGTGTGTTTCTTGTAAGGCGAGCTAGCATTTGTTTCCCAGTCCTAAATGGAGTTGAGTCACACGCAGTTTTTGGTCCTACGAGCAAGAGTTGTTTTCTGGTAAGAAAAGTCACTATTGCGCTCCAAATGCCCTACACAGTGCAAATAACACTCGTGTCTGTTCCCAGCAATTACAGTGTATTGGACTGAATAGGAGCTACTCTTCTTGTCAGTGTCCTAAGCAGAGTTGAACTAGATCTGGCCCGTGTGTAGGAAGCACAGTTCTTTTGTTCTGAGCAAGCTCACTCTTCTGGCCCTATAGGAAACACAGTAGAGTAGAAGAGTGCTCTTTTCTCTAAAGCAGAGTGTGTTTCTTGTAAGGCGAGCTAGCGTTTGTTTCCCAGTCCTAAATGGAGTGGAATCACATGCAGTTTCTGGTCCTACGAGCAAGAGTTGTTTTATGGTAAGAATAGTCACTATTGCGCTGCCATTGCCATACACTGGATAAATAGCACTGGCGTCTGTTCCCAGCAAGTACAGTGTATCGGACTGAAGAGGAGCTATTGTTCTTGTCAGTTTCCTAAGCAGAGTTGAACTAGATATGGCCCGTGTGTGTAGGAAGCACAGTTCTTATGTTCTGAGCAAACTCACTGTTCTGGCCCTATAGGAAACACAGTAGAGTAGATGAGTGCTCTTTTCTCTAAAGCAGAGTGTGTTTCTTGTTAGGCGAGCTAGCGTTTGTTTCCTAGCTCTAAATGGAGTTGAATCCCATGCAGTTTTTGGTCCTACGAACAAGAGTTGTTTTCTGGTAACGAAAGTCAATATTGCGCTCCCATTGCCATACACAGTGCAAATAGCACTGGCGTAGGTTCGCAGCAAGTACAGTGTATTGGACTGAATAGGATCTACTGCTCTTGTCAGGTTCCTAAGCAGAATTGAACTAGATATGGCCGTGTGTGTAGGAAGCACAGATCTATTGTTCTGAGAAAGCTCACTGTTCGGACCCCATAGGAAACACAGTTGAGTAAAAGAGTGCTCTTTTCTCTAAAGCAGAGTGTGTTTCTTGTAAGGCGAGCTCGTGTTTGTTTCCCAGTACTAAATGGAGTTGAGTCACAGGCAGTTTTTGGTCCTATGAGCAAGAGTTCTTTTCTGGTAAGAAGAGTCACTATTGCGCTCCAAATGCCATAAACAGTGCAAATAGCACTCGCGACTGTTCCCAGCAAGTACAGTGTATTGGACTGAATAGGAGCTACTGTTCTTGTCAGTTTGCTAAGCAGAGTTGAACTAGATCTGGCCCGTGTGTAGGAAGCACAGTTCTTTTGTTCTGAGCAAGCTCACTGTTCTGGCCCTATGAGAAACACAGTAGAGTAGAAGAGTGCTCTTTTCTCAAAAGCAGAGTGTGTTTCTTGTAAGGCGAGCTAGCATTTGTTTCCCAGTCCTAAATGGAGTTGAATCACATGCAGTTTCTGGTCCTATGAACAAGAGTTGTTTACTGGTAAGGAAAGTCACTATTGCGCTCCCATTGCCATACACACTGCAAATAGCACTGGCGTAGGTTCGCAGCAAGTACAGTGTATTGGACTGAATAGGAGCTACTGTTCTTGTCAGTTTCCTAAGCAGAGTTGAACTAGATATGGCCCGTGTTTAGGAAGAACAGTTCTTTTGTTCTGAGCAAGCTCACTCTTCTAGCCCTATAGGAAACACAGTAGAGTAGAAGAGTGCTCTTTTCTCTAAAGCAGAGTGTGTTTCTTTTAAGGCGAGCTAGCGTTTGTTTCCCAGTCCTAAATGGAGTTGAATCACATGCAGTTTCTGGTCCTATGAGCAAGAGTTGTTTTATGGTAAGAAGAGTCACTATTGGGCTGCCATTGCCATACACAGGACAAATAGCACTGGCGTCTGTTCCCAGCAAGTACAGTGTATTGGACTGAAGAGGATCTACTGTTCTTGTCAGGTTCTTAAGCAGAATTGAACTAGATATGGCCGTGTGTGTAGGAAGCACAGTTCTTTTGTTCTTAGCAAGCTCACTGTTCAGACCCCATAGGAAACACAGTAGAGTAGAAGAGTGCTCTTTTCTCAAAAGCAGAGTGTGTTTCTTGTAAGGCGAGCCAGCATTTTTTTCCCAGTCCTAAATGGAGTTGAATCCCATGCAGTTTCTGGTCCTACGAACAAGAGTTGTTTTCTGGTAAGGAAAGTCACTATTGCACTCCCATTGCCATACACACTGCAAATAGCACTCGCGTCTGTTCCCAGCAAGTACAGTGTATTGGACTGAATAGGAGGTACTGTTCTTGTCAGTTTCCTAAGCAGAGTTGAACTCGATATGGCCCGTGTGTAGGAAGCACAGTTCGTTTGTTCTGAGCAAGCTCACTTTTCGGACCCCATAGGAAACACAGTAGAGTAGAAGAGTGCTCTTTTCTCTAAAGCAGAGTGTGTTTCTTGTAAGGCAAGCTAGCGTTTGTTTCCCAGTCCTAAATGGAGTTGAGTCACTTGCAGTTTCTGGTCCTACGAGCAAGAGTTGTTTTCTGGTAAGAAGAGTCACTATTGCGCTGCCATTGCCATACACAGGACAAATAGCACTGGGGTCTGTTCCCAGCAAGTACAGTGTATTGGACTGAAGAGGATCTACTGTTCTTGTCAGGTTCCTAAGCAGAGTTGAACTAGATCTGGCCCGTGTGTAGGAAGCACAGTTCTTTTGTTCTGAGCAAGCTCACTGTTTGGACCCCATAAGAAACAGAGTAGAGTAGAAGAGTGCTCTTTTCTCTAAAGCAGAGTGTGTTTCCTGTAAGGCGAGCTAGCATTTGTTTCCCAGTCCTAAATGGAGTGGAATCACATGCAGTTACTGGTCCTACGAGCAAGAGTTCTTTTATGGTAAGAACAGTCACTATTGCGCTGCCATTGCCATACACCGGACAAATAGCACTGGCGTCCACTCCCAGCAAGTACAGTGTATCGGACTGAAGAGGAGCTACTGTTCTTGTCAGTTTCCTAAGCACAGTTGAACTAGATATGGCCCGTGTGTGTAGGAAGCACAGTTCTTATGTTCTGAGCAAACTCACTGTTCTGGCCCTATAGGAAACACAGTAGAGTAGATGAGTGCTCTTTTCTCTAAAGCAGAGTGTGCTTCTTGTAAGGCGAGCTAGCGTTTGTTTCCTAGCTCTAAATGGAGTTGAATCCCATGCAGTTTCTAGTCCTACGAACAAGAGTTGTTTTCTGGTAACGAAAGTCACTATTGCGCTCCCATTGCCATACACAGTGCAAATAGCACTGGCGTAGGTTCGCAGCAAGTACAGTGTATTGGACTGAAGAGGATCTACTGTTCTTGTCAGGTTCCTAAGCAGAATTGAACTAGATATGGCCGTGTGTGTAGGAAGCACAGATCTGTTGTTCTGAGAAAGGTCACTGTTCGGACCCCATAGGAAACACAGTTGAGTAAAAGAGTGCTCTTTTCTCTAAAGCAGAGTGTGTTTCTTGTAAGGCGAGCTCGCGTTTGTTTCCCAGTACTAAATGGAGTTGAGTCACAGGCAGTTTTTGGTCCTATGAGCAAGAGTTGTTTTCTGGTAAGAAGAGTCACTATTGCGCTCCAAATGCCATAAACAGTGCAAATAGCACTTGCGACTGTTCCCAGCAAGTACAGTGTATTGGACTGAATAGGAGCTACTGTTCTTGTCAGTTTCCTAAGCAGAGTTGAACTAGATCTGGCCCGTGTGTAGGAAGCACAGTTCTTTTGTTCTGAGCAAGCTCACTCTTCTGGCCCTATAGGAAACACAGTAGAGTAGAAGAGTGCTCTTTTCTCTAAAGCAGAGTGTGTTTCTTGTAAGGCGAGCTAACGTTTGTTTCCTAACTCTAAATGGAGTTGAATCACATGCAGTTTCTGGTCCTACGAACAAGAGGTGTTTACTGGTAAGGAAAGTCACTATTGCGCTCCCATTGCCATACACACTGCAAATAGCACTGGCGTAGGTTCGCAGCAAGTACAGTGTATTGGACTGAATAGGAGCTACTGTTCTTGTCAGTTTCGTAAGAAGAGTTGAACTAGATATGGCCCGTGTTTAGGAAGCACAGTTCTTTTGTTCTGAGCAAGCTCACTGTTCTGGCCCTATAAGAAACACAGTAGAGTAGAAGAGTGCTCTTTTCTCTAAAGCAGAGTGTGTTTCTTTTAAGGCGAGCTAGCATTTGATTCCCAGTCCTAAATGGAGTTGAATCACATGCAGTTTCTGGTCCTATGAGCAAGAGTTGTTTTATGGTAAGAATAGTCACTATTGCGCTGCCATTGCCATACACAGGACAAATAGCACTGGCGTCTGTTCCCAGCAAGTACAGTGTATTGGACTGAAGAGGATTTCTGTTCTTGTCAGGTTCCTAAGCAGAATTGTACTAGAATTGGCCGTGTGTGTAGGAAGCACAGTTCTTTTGTTCTGAGCAAGCCCACTGTTCTGGCCCTATAGGAAACACAGTAGAGTAGATGAGTGCTCTTTTCGCTAAAGCAGAGTGTGTTGATTTTAAGGCGAGCTAGCGTTTTATCCCAGTCTTAAATGGAGTGGAATCACATGCAGTTTCTGGTCCTATGAGCAAGAGTTGTTTTATAGTAAGAAGAGTCACTATTGCGCTGCCATTGCCATACACAGGACAAATAGCACTGGCGTCTGTTCCCAGCAAGTACAGTGTATCAGACTGAAGAGGAGCTACTGTTCTTGTCAGGTTCCTAAGCAGGATTGAACTAGATATGGCCCTGTTAGCAGGAAGCACAGTTCTTTTGTTCTGAGCAAGCTCACTGTCCGGAAACCATAGGAAACACAGTAGAGTAGAAGAGTGCTCTTTTCTCAAAAGCTAAGTGTGTTTTTTGTAAGGCAAGCTAGCGTTTGTTTCCCAGTCCTAAATGGAGTCGAATCACATGCAGTTTCTGGTCCTACGAGCAAGAGTTGTTTTCTGGTAAGGAAAGTCACTATTGCGCTCCCTTTGCCATTCACAGTGCAAATAGCACTCGCGTCTTTTCCCAGGAAGTACAGTGTATCGGACTGAAGAGGAGCTACTGTTCTTGTCAGTTTCCTAAGCAGAGTTGAACTAGATATGGCCCGTGTGTTTAGGAAACACAGTTATTATGTTCTGAGCAAGCTCACTGTTCTGGCCCTATAGGAAACACAGTACAGTAGAAGAGTGCTCTTTTCTCTAAAGCAGAGTGTGTTTCTTGTAAGGCGAGCTCGTGTTTATTTCCCATTCCTAAATGGAGTTGAGTCACATGCAGTTTTTGGTCCTATGAGCAAGAGATGTTTTCTGGAAAGAAGAGTCACTATTGTGCTTCAAATGCCATACACAGTGCAAATAGCACTCACGTCTGTTCCCAGCAAGTACAGTGTATTGTTCTGAAGAGGAGCTACTGTTCTTGTCAATTTCCTAAGCAGAGTTGATCTACATATGGTCCGTGTGTGTAGGAAGCACAGTTCTTTTGTTCTGAGCAAGCTCACTGTTTGGACCCCATAGGAAACACAGTAGAGTAGAAGAGTGCTCTTTTCTCAAAAGCGGAGTGTGTTTCTTGTAAGGCAAGCTAGCATTTGTTTCCCATTCCTATATGGAGTTGAATCACATGCAATTTCTGGTCGTACCAGCAAGAGTTGTTTTCTGGTAAGGAAAGTCACTATTGCGCTCCCATTGCCATACAGTGCAAAGAGCACTCCCGTGTGTTCCCAGCAAGTACAGTGTATTGGACTGAAGAGGAGCTACTGTTCTTCTCATTTTCCTAAGCAGAGTTGAACTAGATATGGCCCGTGTGTCTAGGAAGCACAGTTCATTTGTTCTGAGCAAGCTCACTCTTCTGGCCCTATAGGAAACACAGTAGAGTAGAAGAGTGCTCTTTTCTCAAAAGCAGAGTGTGTTTCTTGTAAGGCGAGCTAGAGTTTGTTTCCCAGTCCTAAATGGAGTTGAATCAAATGCAGTTTCTGGTCCTACGAGCAAGAGTTGTTTTCTGGTAAGAAAAGTCACTATTGCACTCCCATTGCCATACACAGTGCAAATAGCACTGGCGTCTGTTCCCAGCAAGTACATTTATTGGAAGGAAGAGGAGATACTGTTCTTGTCAGTTTCCTAAGCAGAGTTGAACTAGATATGGCCCGTGTGTGTTGGAAGCACAGTTCTTATGTTCTGATCAAGCTCACTGTTCTGTCCCTATAGGAAACACAGTAGAGTAGAAGAGTGCTCTTTTCTCAAAAGCAGAGTGTGTTTCTTCTAAGGCGAGCTAGTGTTTGTTTCCCAGTCCTAAATGGAGTTGAATAAAATGCAGTTTCTGGTACTACCAGCACGAGTTGTTTTATGGTAAGAATACTCACTATTGCGCTGCCATTGCCATACACAGGACAAATAGCACTGGCGTCTGTTCCCAGCAAGTACAGTGTATTGGACTGAAGAGGATCTACTGTTCTTGTCAGGTTCCTAAGCAGAATTGAACCAGATATGGCCGTGTGTAGGAAGCACAGTTCTTTTGTTTTGAGCAAGCTCACTGTTCGGACCACATACGAAACACAGTAGAGTAGAAGAGTGCTCTTTTCTCTAAAGCATAGTGAGTTTCTTGTAAGGCGAGCTCACGTTTGTTTCCCAGTCCTAAATGGAGTTGAGTCACAGGCTGTTTTTGGTCCTACGAGCAAGAGTTGTTTTCTGGTAAGAAGAGTCACTATTGCGCTCCAAATGCCATACACAGTGCAAATAGCACTTGCGTCTGTTCCCAGCAAGTACAGTGTATCGGACTGAAGAGGAGCTACTGTTTTTGTCAGTTTCCTAGGCAGAGTTGAACTACATATGGCCCGTGTGTGGGAAGCGCAGTTCTTTTGTTCTGAGCAAGCTCACTGTTCTGGCACTATAGGAAACAGTAGAGTAGAAGAGTGCTCTTTTCTCTAAAGCAGAGTGTGTTTCTTGTAAGGCGAGCTAGCGTTTGTTTCCCAGTCCTAAATGGAGTTGAATCACATGCAGTTTCTGGTCCTATGAGCAAGAGTTGTTTTATGGTAAGAAGAGTCACTATTGCCTTGCCATTGCCATGCACAGGACAAATAGCACTGGCGTCTCTTCAAGCAAGTACAGTGTATTGGACTGAAGAGAATCTACTGTTCTTGTCAGGTTCCTAAGCAGAATTGAACTAGATATGGCTGTGTGTGTAGGAAGCACAGTTCTTTTGTTCTGAGCAAGCTCACTGTTAGGACCCCATAGGAAACACAGTAGAGTAGAAGAGTGCTCTTTTCTCAAAAGCAGAGAGTTTTTCTTGTAAGGCCAGCTAGCGTTTGTTTCCCATTCCTAAATGGAGTTGAATCATATGCAATTTCTGGTCCTACGAGCAAGAGTTGTTTTCTGGTAAGGAAAGTCACTATTGCGCTCCCATTGCCATACAATGCAAATAGCACTCCCGTCTGTTCCCAGCAAGTACAGTGTATTGGACTGAAGAGGAGCTACTGTTCTTCTCAGTTTCCTAAGCAGAGTTGAACTAGATATGGCCCGTGTGTCTAGGAAGCACAGTTCATTTGTTCTGAGGAAGCTCACTGTTCTGGCCCTCTAGGAAACACAGAAGAGTAGAAGAGTGCTCTTTTCTCAAAAGCAGAGTGTGTTTCTTGTAAGGCGAGCTAGCGTTTGTTTCCCAGTCCTAAATGGACTTGAATCAAATGCAGTTTCTGGTCCTACGAGCAAGAGTTGTTTTCTGGTAAGAATAGTCACTATTGCGCTGCCATTGCCATACAAGGACAAATAGCACTGGCGTCTGTTCCCAGCAAGTACAGTGTATTGGACTGAAGAGGATCTACTGTTCTTGTCAGGTTCCTAAGCAGAATTGAACTAGATATGGCCATGTGTGTAGGAAGCACAGTTCTTTAGTTCTGAGCAAGCCCACTGTTCTGGCACTATAGGAATCACAGTAGAGTAGAAGAGTGCTCTTTTCGCTAAAGCAGAGTGTGTTGATTTTAAGGCGAGCTAGCGTTTGTTTCCCAGTCTTAAATGGAGTGGAATCACATGCAGTTTCTGGTCCTATGAGCAAGAGTTGTTTTATGGTAAGAATACTCACTATTGCGCTGCCATTGCCATACACTGGACAAATAGCACTGGCGTCTGTTCCCCGCAAGTACAGTGTATCGGACTGAAGAGGAGCTACTGTTCTTGTCAGGTTCCTAAGCAGAATTGAACTAGATATGGCCGTGTGTGTAGAAAGCACAGTTCTTTTGTTCTGAGCAAGCTCACTGTTCTGTCCCTATAGGAAACACTGTACAGTAGAAGAGTGCTCTTTTCTCTAAAGCAGAGTGTGTTTCTTGTAAGGCGAGCTCGTGTTTATTTCCCAGTCCTAAATGGAGTTGAGTCACATGCAGTATTTGATCCTATGAGCAAGAAATGTTTTCTGGAAAGAAGAGTCACTACTGTGCTCCAAATGCCATACACAGTGCAAATAGCACTCGCGTCTGTTCCCAGCAAGTACAGTGTATTGTTCTGAAGAGGAGCTACTGTACTTGTCAGTTTCCTAAGCAGAGTTGGTCTACATATGGTCCCTGTGTGTAGGAAGCACAGTTCTTTTGTTCTGAGCAAGCTCACTGTTTGGACCCCATAGTAAACACAGTAGAGTAGAAGAGTGCTCTTTTCTCTAAAGCAGAGTGTGTTTCTTGTAAGGCGAGCTAGCGTTTGTTTCCCATTCCTATATGGAGTTGAATCACATGCAATTTCTGGTCGTACGAGCAAGAGTTGTTTTCTGGTAAGGAAAGTCACTATTGCGCTCCCATTGCCATACAGTGCAAATAGCACTCCCATCTGTTCCCAGCAAGCACAGTGTATTGGACTGAAGAGGAGCTACTGTTCTTCTCATTTTCCTAAGCAGAGTTGAACTAGGTATGGCCCGTGTGTCTAGGAAGCACATTTCATTTGTTCTGAGCAAGCTCACTGTTCTGGTACTATAGGAAACACAGTAGAGTAGAAGAGTGCTCTTTTCTCAAAAGCAGAGTGTGTTTCTTGTAAGGCAAGCTAGAGTTTGTTTCCCAGTACTAAATGGAGTTGAATCAAATGCAGTTTCTGCTCCTACGAGCAAGAGTTGTTTTCTGGTAAGGAAAGTCACTATTGCACTTCCATTGACATACACAGTGCAAATAGCACTCGCGTCTGTTCCCAGCAAGTACAGTGTATCGGAAGGAAAAGGAGCTAGTGTTCTTGTCAGTTTCCTAAGCAGAGTTGAACTAGATATGGCCCATGTGTGTAGGAAGCACAGTTCTTATGTTCTAAGCAAGCTCACTGTTCTGGCCCTATAGGAATCACAGTAGAGTAGAAGAGTGCTCTTTTCTCAAAAGCAGAGTGTGTTTCTTGTAAGGCGAGCTAGCGTTTGTTTCCCAGTCCTAAATGGAGTTGAATCAAATGCAGTTTCTGGTACTACGAGCACGAGTTGTTTTATGGTAAGAATAGTCACTATTGAGGTGCCATTGCCATACACAGGACAAATAGCACTCGCGTCTGTTCCCAGCAAGTACAGTGTATTGGACTGAAGAGGATCTACTGTTCTTGTCAGGTTCCTAAGCAGAATTGAACTAGATATGGCCGTGTGTGTAGGAAGCACAGTTCTTTTGTTCTGAGCAAGCCCACTCTTCTGGCCCTATAGGAAACACAGTAGAGTAGAAGAGTGCTCTTTTCGCTAAAGCAGAGTGTGTTGATTGTAAGGCCAGCTAGCGTTTGTTTCCCAGTCTTAAATGGAGAGGAATCACATACAGTTTCTGGTCCTATGAGCAAGAGTTGTTTTATGGTAAGAATAGTCACTATTGCGCTGCCATTGCCATACACACGAAAAATAGCACTGGCGTCTGTTCCCAGCAAGTACAGTGTATCGGACTGAAGAGGAGCTACTGTTCTTGTCAGTTTCGTAAGCACAGTTGAAATAGATCTGGCCCGTGTGTAGGAAGCACAGTTCTTTTGTTCTGAGCAAGCTCACTGTTCTGGCCTTATAAGAAACACAGTAGAGTAGAAGAGTGCTCTTTTCTCTAAAGCAGACTGTGTTTCTTGTAAGGCGAGCTAGCGTTTGTTTCCCAGTCCTAAATGGAGTTGAATCACATGCAGTTTCTGGTCCTACGAGCAAGAGTTGTTTTATGGAAAGAAGAGTCACTATTGCGCTGCCATTGCCATACACAGGACAAATAGCACTGGCGTCTGTTCCCAGCAAGTACAGTGTATTGGACTGAAGAGGAGCTACTGTTCTTGTCAGGTTCCTAAGCAGAATTGAACTAGATATGGCTGTGTGTGTAGGAAGCACAGTTCTTTTGTTCTGAGCAAGCCCACTGTTCTGGCCCTATAGGAAACACAGTAGAGTAGAAGAGTGCTCTTTTGCTAAAGCAGAGTGTGTTGATTGTAAGGCGAGCTAGCGTTTGTTTCCCAGTCTTAAATGGAGTGGAATCACATGCAGTTTCTGGTCCTATGAGCAAGAGTTGTTTTATTGTAAGAAGAGTCACTATTGCGCTGCCATTGCCATACACAGGACAAATAGCACTGGCGTCTGTTCCCAGCAAGTACAGTGTATCATCTGAAGAGGAACTACTGTTCTTGTCAGGTTCCTAAGCAGAGTTGAACTAGATGTGGCCGTGTGTGTAGGAAGCACAGTTCTTTTGTTCTGAGCAAGCTCACTGTTCGGAAACCATAGGAAACACAGTAGAGTAGAAGAGTGCTCTTTTCTCAAAAGCAGAGTGTGTTTTTTGTAAGGCAAGCTAGCGTTTGTTTCCCAGTCCTAAATGGAGTTGAATCACATGCAGTTTCTGGTCCTATGAGCAAGAGATGTTTTCTGGTAAGGAAAGTCACTATTGTGCTCCCTTTGCCACACACAGTGCAAATAGCACTCTCGTCTTTTCCCAGCAAGTACAGTGTATCGGACTGAAGAGGATCTACTGTTCTTGTCAGTTTCCTAAGCAGAGTTGAACTAGATATGGCCCGTTTGTTTAGGAAACACAGTTATTATGTTCTGAGCAAGCTCACTGTTCTGGCCCTATAGGAAACACAGTACAGTAGAAGAGTGCTCTTTTCTCTAAAGCAGAGTGTGTTTCTTGTAAGGCGAGCTCGTGTTTATTTTCCAGTACTAAATGGAGTTGAGTCACATGCAGTTTTTGGTCCTATGAGCAAGAGATGTTTTCTGGAAAGAAGAGTCACTATTGTGCTCCAAATGCCATACACAGTGCAAATAGCACTCACGTCTGTTCCCAGCAAGTACAGTGTATTGTTCTGAAGAAGAGCTACTGTTCTTTTCAGTTTCCTAAGCAGAGTTGATCTACATATGGTCCGTGTGTGTAGGAAGCACAGTTCTTTTGTTCTGAGCAAGCTCACTGTTTGGACCCCATAGGAAACCGAGTAGAGTAGAAGAGTGCTCTTTTCTCTAAAGCAGAGTGTGTTTCTTGTAAGGCGAGCTAGCGTTTGTTTCCCAGTCCTAAATGGAGTGGAATCACATGCAGTTTCTGGTCCTATGAGCAAGAGTTGTTTTATGGTAAGAATAGTCACTATTGCGCTGCCATTGCCATACACTGGACAAATAGCACTGGCGTCTGTTCCCAGCAAGTACAGTGTATCGGACTGAAGAGGAGCTACTGTTCTTGTTAGTTTCCTAAGCAGAGTTGAACTAGATATGGCCCGTGTGTCTAGGAAGCACAGTTCATTTGTTCTGAGCAAGCTCACTCTTCTGGCCCTATAGGAAACACAGTAGAGTAGAAGAGTGCTCTTTTCTCAAAAGCAGAGTGTGTTTCTTGTAAGGCGAGCTAGAGTTTGTTTCCCAGTCCTAAATGGAGTTGAATCAAACGCAGTTTCTGGTCCTACGAGCAAGAATTGTTTTCTGGTAAGGATAGTCACTATTGCACTCCCATTGCCATACACAGTGCAAATAGCACTGGCGTCTGTTCCCAGCAAGTACATTTATCGGAAGGAAGAGGAGCTACTGTTCTTGTCAGTTTCCTAAACAGAGTTGAACTAGATATGGCCCGTGTATGTAGGAAGCACAGTTCTTATGTTCTGAGCAAGCTCACTGTTCTGGCCCTATAGGAAACACAGTAGAGTAGAAGAGTGCTCTTTTCTCAAAAGCAGAGTGTGTTTCTTGTAAGGCGAGCTAGCGTTTGTTTCCCAGTCCTAAATGGAGTTGAATCAAATGCAGTTTCTGGTACTACAAGCACGAGTTTTTTTATGGTAAGAATACTCAAATTGCGCTGCCATTGCCATACACAGGACAAATAGCAGTGCTGTCTGTTCCCAGGAAGTACAGTGTATTGGACTGAAGAGGATCTACTGTTCTTGTCAGGTTCCTAAGCAGAATTGAACTAGATATGGCCGTGTGTGTAGGAAGCACAGTTCTTTTGTTCTGAGCAGCTCACTGTTCGGACCCCATAGGAAACACAGTAGAGTAGAAGAGTGCTTTTTTCTCTAAAGCAGAGTGTGTTTCTTGTAAGGCGAGCTCGCGTTTGTTTCCCAGTCCTAAATGGAGTTGAATCACAGGCAGTTTTTGCTCCTATGTGCAAGAGTTGTTTTCTGGTAAGAAGAGTCACTATTGTGCTCCAAATGTCATACACAGTGCAAATAGCACTCGCGTCTGTTCCCAGCAAATACAGTGTATTGGACTGAATAGGAGCTACTGTTCTTGTCAGTTTCCTAAGCAGAGTTGAACTAGATATGGCCCGTGTGTAGGAAGCACAGCTCTTTTGTTCTGAGCAAGCTCACTCTTCTAGCCCTACAGGAAACACAGTAGATTAGAAGAGTGCTCTTTTCTCTAAAGCAGAGTGTGTTTCTTTTAAGGCAAGCTAGCGTTTGTTTCCCAGTCCTAAATGGAGTGGAAACATGCAGTTTTTGGTCCTATGAGCAAGAGTTGTTTTATGGTAAGAATAGTCACTATTGCGCTGCCATTGCCATACACAGGACAAATAGCACTGGCGTCTGTTCCCAGCAAGTACAGTGTATTGGACTGAAGAGGATCTACTGTTCTTGTCAGGTTCCTAAGCAGAATTGAACTAGATATGGCCGTGTGTGTAGGAAGCACAGCTCTTTTGTTCTGAGCAAGCCCACTGTTCTGGCCCTATAGGAAACACAGTAGAGTAGAAGAGTGCTCTTTTCGCTAAAGCAGAGTGTGTTGATTTTAAGGCGAGCTAGCGTTTGTTTCCAAGTCTTAAATGGAGTGGAATCACATGCAGTTTCTGGTCCTATGAGCAAGAGTTGTTTTATTGTAAGAAGAGTCACTATTGCGCTGCCATTGCCATACACAGGACAAATAGCACTGGCGTCTGTTCCCAGCAAGTACAGTGTATCAGACTGAAGAGGATCTACTGTTCTTGTCAGTTTCCTAAGCAGAGTTGAACTAGATGTGGCCGTGTGTGTAGGAAGCACAGTTCTTTTGTTCTGAGCAAGCTCACTGTTCGGAAACCATAGGAAACACAGTAGAGTAGAAGAGTGCTCTTTTCTCAAAAGCAGAGTGTGTTTTTTGTAAGGCAAGCTAGCGTTTGTTTCCCAGTCCTAAATGGAGTTGAATCACATGCAGTTTCTGGTCCTATGAGCAAGAGATGTTTTCTGGTAAGGAAAGTCACTATTGTGCTCCCTTTGCCACACACAGTGCAAATAGCACTCTCGTCTTTTCCCAGCAAGTACAGTGTATCGGACTGAAGAGGATCTACTGTTCTTGTCAGTTTCCTAAGCAGAGTTGAACTAGATATGGCCCGTTTGTTTAGGAAACACAGTTATTATGTTCTGAGCAAGCTCACTGTTCTGGCCCTATAAAAAACACAGTACAGTAGAAGAGTGCTCTTTTCTCTAAAGCAGAGTGTGTTTCTTGTAAGGCGAGCTCATGTTTATTTCCCAGTACTAAATGGAGTTGAGTCACATGCAGTTTTTGGTCCTATGAGCAAGAGATGTTTTCTGGAAAGAAGAGTCACTATTGTGCTCCAAATGCCATACACAGTGCAAATAGCACTCACGTCTGTTCCCAGCAAGTACAGTGTATTGTTCTGAAGAGGAGCTACTGTTCTTTTCAGTTTCCTAAGCAGAGTTGATCTACATATGGTCCGTGTGTGTAGGAAGCACAGTTCTTTTGTTCTGAGCAAGCTCACTGTTTGGACCCCATAGGAAACCGAGTAGAGTAGAAGAGTGCTCTTTTCTCTAAAGCAGAGTGTGTTTCTTGTAAGGCGAGCTAGCGTTTGTTTCCCAGTCCTAAATGGAGTGGAATCACATGCAGTTTCTGGTCCTATGAGCAAGAGTTGTTTTATGGTAAGAATAGTCACTATTGCGCTGCCATTGCCATACACTGGACAAATAGCACTGGCGTCTGTTCCCAGCAAGTACAGTGTATCGGACTGAAGAGGAGCTACTGTTCTTGTTAGTTTCCTAAGCAGAGTTGAACTAGATATGGCCCGTGTGTCTAGGAAGCACAGTTCATTTGTTCTGAGCAAGCTCACTCTTCTG
>NW_026735651.1:0-109778 GCF_949786415.1 Peromyscus eremicus
GCAAATAGCACTGGCGTCTCTTCTCAGAAGTACAGTGTATTGGACTGAAGAGGAGCTACTGTTCTTGTCAGTTTCCTAAGCAGAGTTAAACTAGATATGATCCGTGTGTGTAGGAAGCACAGTTCTTTTGTACTGAGCAAGCTCACTGTTTGGACCCCATAGGAAACACAGTAGAGTAGAAGAGTGTTCTTTTCTCAAAAGCAGAGTGTTTTTCTTGTAAGGCGAGCTAGGGTTTGTTTCCTAGTCCTAAATGGAGTTGAATCACATGCAGTTTCTAGTCCTACGAACAAGAGTTGTTTACTGGTAAGGAAAGTCACTATTGCGCTCCCATTGCCATACACAGGGCAAATAGCACTCGCGTCTTTTCCCAGCAAGTACAGTGTATTGGACTGAATAGGAGCTACTGTTCTTGTCAGTTTACTAAGCAGAGTTGAACTACATATGGTCCTTTTGTGTAGGAAGCACAGTTATTATGTTCTGAGCAAGCTCACTGTTCTGGCCCTATAGGAAACACAGTAGAGTAGAAGAGTGCTCTTTTCTCTGAAGCAGAGTGTGTTTCTTGTAAGGCGAGCTCGCGTTTGTTTCCCAGTCCTAAATGGAGTTGAGTCACAGACAGTTTTTGGTCCTACGAGCAAGAGTTGTTTTCTGGTAAGAAGAATCACTATTGTGCTCCAAATGCCATACACAGTGCAAATAGCCCTCGCATCTGTTCCCAGCAAGTACAGTGTATTGGACTGAATAGGAGCTACTGTTCTTGTCAGTTTCCTAAGCAGAGTTTAACTAGATATGATCCGTGTGTGTAGGAAGCACAGTTCTTTTGTTCTGAGCAAGCTCACTGTTTGGACCCCATAGGAAACACAGTAGAGTAGAAGAGTGCTCTTTTCTCTAAAGAGGGTGTGTTTCTTGTAAGGCGAGCTCGCATTTGTTTCCCAGTCCTAAATGGATTTGAGTCACATGCAGTTTTTGGTCCTAAGAGCAAGAGTTGTTTTCTGGTAAGAAGAGTCACTATTGCGCTGTCATTGCCATACACAGTGCAAATAGCACTCGTGTCTGTTCCCAGCAAATACAGTGTATTGGACTGAATAGGAGCTACTGTTCTTGTCAGTTTCCTAAGCAGAGTTTAACTAGATATGATCCGTGTGTGTAGGAAGCACAGTTCTTTTGTTCTCAGCAAGCTCACTGTTTGGACCCCATAGGAAACACATTAGAGTAGAAGAGTGCTCTTTTCTCTAAAGCAGAGTGTGTTTCTTGTAAGGCGAGCTCGAGTTTGTTTCCCATTCCTAAATGGAGTTGAATCACATGCAGTTTGTTTTCCTACGAGCAAGAGTTTTTTTCTGGTAAGGAAAGTCACTATTGCGCTGTCATTGCCATACACAGTGCAAATAGCACTCGCGTCAATTCCCAGCAAGTACAGTGTATCGGACTGAGAGGAGCTACTGTTCTTGTCAGTTTCTTAAGCAGAGTTGAGCTAGATATGGCCCGTGTGTGTAGGAAGAACAGTTCTTATGTTCTGAGCAATCTCACTGTTCTGGCCCTATAGGAAACACAGTAGAGTAGATGAGTGCTCTTTTCTCTAAAGCAGAGTGTGTTTCTTGTAAGGCGAGCTAGCGTTTGTTTCCTAGTCCTAAATGGAGTTGAATCACATGCAGTTTCTGGTACTACGAGCAAGAGTTGTTTTCTGGTAAGAAGAGTCACTATTGTGCTCCAAATGCCATACACAGTGCAAATAGCACTCGCGTCTGTTCCAGGCATGTACAGTGTATTGGACTGAATAGGAGCTACTGTTCTTGTCAGTTTCCTAAGCAGAGTTGAACTAGATATGGTCCATGTGTGTAGGAAGCACAGTTCTTTTGTTCTGAGCAAGCTCACTGTTTGGACCCCATAGGAAACACAGTAGAGTAGAAGAGTGCTCTTTTCTAAAAAGCAGAGAGTGTTTCTTGTAAGGCGAGCTAGCATTTGTTTCCCAGTCCTAAGTGGCGTTGAATCACATGCAGTTTGTGTTCCTACGAGCAAGAGTTGTTTTCTGGTAAGGAAAGTCACTTTTGCGCTCTCATTGCCATACACAGTGCAAATAGCACTGGCGTCTCTTCCCGAAGTACAGTGTATTGGACTGAAGAGAAGCTGCTGTTCTTGTCAGTTTCCTAAGCAGAGTTGAACTAGATATGGTCCATGTGTGTAGGAAGCACAGTTCTTTTGTTCTGAGCAAGCTCACTGTTTGGACCCCATGGAAAACACCGTTGAGTAGAAGAGTGCTCTTTTCTCAAAAGCAGAGTGTGTTTCTTGTAAGGCGAGCTAGCGTTTGTTTCCTAGGCCTAAATGGAGTGGAATCACATGCAGTTTCTGGTCCTATGAGCAAGAGTTGTTTTCTGGTAAGAAGAGTCACTATTGCGCTGCCATTGCCATACACAGGACAAATAGCACTGGCGTCTGTTCCCAGCAGGTACAGTGTATTAGACTGAAGAGGATCTACTGTTCTTGTCAGGTTCCTAAGCAGAATTGAACTAGATATGGACGTGTGTGTAGGAAGCACAGTTCTTTTGTTCTGAGCAAGCTCACTGTTCTGGCCCCATAGGAAACACAGTAGAGTAGATGAGTGCTCTTTTCTCTAAAGCAGAGTGTGTTTCTTGTAAGGCGAGCTCGCATTTGTTTCCCACTCCTAAATGGATTTGAGTCACATGCAGTTTTTGGTCCTAAGAGCAAGAGTTGTTTTCTGGTAAGAAGAGTCACTATTGTGCTCCAAATGCCATACACAGTGCAAATAGCACTCGCGTCTGTTCCCTACATGTACAGTGTATTGGACTGAATAGGAGCTACTGTTCTTGTCAGTTTCCTAAGCAGAGTTGAACTATATATGGTCCATGTGTGTAGGAAGCACAGTTCTTTTGTTCTGAGCAAGCTCACTGTTTGGACCCCATAGGAAACACAGTAGAGTAGAAGAGTGCTCTTTTCTAAAAAGCAGAGAGTGTTTCTTGTAACGCGAGCTAGCATTTGTTTTCCAGTCATAAATGGAGTTGAATCACATGCAGTTTGTGTATCTACGAGCAAGAGTTGTTTTCTGGTAAGGAAAGTCACTATTGTGCTGTCATTGCCATACACAGTGCAAATAGCACTCGCGTCTGTTCCCAGCAAGTACAGTGTATCGGACTGAAGAGGAGTTACTGTTCTTGTCAGTTTCTTAAGCAGAGTTCAGATAGATATGGCCCGTGTGTGTAGGAAGAACAGTTCTTATGTTCTGAGCAAGCTCACTGTTCTGGCCCTATAGGAAACACAGTAGAGTAGATGAGTGCTCTTTTCTCTAAAGCAGAGTGTGTTTCTTGTAAGGCGAGCTAGCGTTTGTTTCCTAGTCCTAAATGGAGTTGAATCACATGCAGTTTCTGGTCCTACGAACAAGAGTTGTTTTCTGGTAAGGAAAGTCACAATGCGCACCCATTGCCATACACAGTGCAAATAGCACTCGCGTCTGTTCCCAGCAAGTACAGTGTATTGGACTGAATAGGTGCTATTGTTCTTGTCTGTTTCATAAGCAGAGTTGAACTAGATATGGCCCGTGTGTGTAGGAAGCACAGTTCTTTTGTTCTGAGCAAGCTCACTGTTTGGACCCCATAGGAAACACAGTCAAGTAGAAGAGTGCTCTTTTCTCTAAAGCAGAGTGTGTTTCTTGTAAGGCGAGCTAGCGTTTGTTTCGCAGTCCTAAATGGAGTTGAATCCCATGCAGTTTCTGGTACTACGAGCAAGAGTTGTTTTCTGGTAAGAAGAGTCACTATTGTGCTCCAAATGCCATACACAGTGCAAATAGCCCTCGTGTCTGTTCCAGGCATGTACAGTGTATTGGACTGAATAGGAGCTACTGTTCTTGTCAGTTTCTTAAGCAGAGTTGAACTAGATATGGTCCATGTGTGTAGGAAGCACAGTTCTTTTGTTCTGAGCAAGCTCACTGTTTGGACCCCATAGGAAACACAGTAGAGTAGAAGAGTGCTCTTTTCTAAAAAGCAGAGAGTGTTTCTTGTAAGGCGAGCTAGCATTTGTTTCCCAGTCCTAAGTGGCCTTGAATCACATGCAGTTTGTGTTCCTACGAGCAAGAGTTGTTTTCTGGTAAGGAAAGTCACTATTGCACTCTCATTGCCATACACAGTGCAAATAGCACTGGCGTCTCTTCCCAGAAGTACAGTGTATTGGACTGAAGAGGAGCTACTGTTCTTGTCAGTTTACTAAGCAGAGTTGAACTAGATATGGTCCATGTGTGTAGGAATCACAGTTCTTTTGTTCTGAGCAAGCTCACTGTTCTGGCCCTATAGGAAACACAGTAGAGTAGATGAGTGCTCTTTTCTCTAAAGCAGAGTGTGTTTCTTGTAAGGCGAGCTAGCGTTTGTTTCGCAGTCCTAAATGGAGTTGAATCCCATGCAGTTTCTGGTACTATGAGCAAGAGTTGTTTCCGGGTAAGAAGAGTCACTATTGTGTTCCAAATGCCATACACCATGCAAATAGCACTTGCGTCTGTTCCCAGCATGTACAGTGTATTGGACTGAATAGGAGCTACTGTTCATGTCAGTTTCCTAAGCAGAGTTGAACTAGATAAGGTCCATGTATGTCGGAAGCACAGTTCTTTTGTTCTGAGCAAGCTCAGTGTTTGGACCCCATAGGAAACACAGTAGAGTAGAAGAGTGCTCTTTTCTAAAAAGCAGAGAGTGTTTCTTGTAAGGCAAGCTAGCATTTGTTTCCCAGTCCTAAATGGCATTGAATCACATGCAGTTTGTGTTCCTACCAGCAAGAGTTTTTTTCTGGTAAGGAGAGTCACTATTGCGCTGTCATTGCCATACACAGTGCAAATAGCACTCGCGTCTGTTCCCAGCAAGTACAGTGTATCGGACTGAAGAGGAGCTACTGTTCTTGTCAGTTTCTTAAGCAGAATTGAGCTAGATATGGCCCGTGTGTGTAGGAAGCACAGTTCTTATGTTCTGAGCAAGCTCACTGTTCTGGCCCTATAGGAAACACAGTAGAGTAGAAGAGTGCTCTTTTCTCTAAAGCAGAGTGTGTTTCTTGTAAGGCGAGCTAGCGTTTGTTTCCCAGTCCTAAATGGGGTTGTGTCACAGACAGTTTTTGGTCCTACGAGCAAGAGTTGTTTTCTGGTAAGAAGAATCACTATTGTGCTCCAAATGCCATACATAGTGCAAATAGCCCTCGCATCTGTTCCCAGCAAGTACAGTGTATTGGACTGAATAGGAGCTAATGTTCTTGTCAGTTTCCTAAGCAGAGTTTAACTAGATATGATCCATGTGTGTAAGAAGCACAGTTCTTTTGTTCTGAGCAAACTCAATGTTTGGACCCCATAGGAAACACAGTAGAGTAGAAGAGTGCTCTTTTCTCTAAAGCAGAGTGTGTTTCTTGTAAGGCGAGCTCGCATTTGTTATCCAGTACTAAATGGATTTGAGTCACATGCAGTTTTTGGTCCTAAGAGCAAGAGTTGTTTTCTGGTAAGAAGAGTCACTATTGCGCTGTCATTGCCATACACAGTGCAAATAGCACTCGTGTCTGTTCCCAGCAAATACAGTGTATTGCACTGAATAGGAGCTACTGTTCTTGTCAGTTTCCTAAGCAGAGTTTAACTAGATATGATCCGTGTGTGTAGGAAGCACAGTTCTTTTGTTCTCAGCAAGCTCACTGTTTGGACCCCATAGGAAACACAGTAGAGTAGAAGAGTGCTCTTTTCTCTAAAGCAGAGTGTGTTTCTTGTAAGGTGAGCTCGCGTTTGTTTCCCAGTCCTAAATGGAGTTGAATCACATGCAGTTTGTGTTCCTACGAGCAAGAGTTGTTTTCTGGTAAGGAAAGTCACTATTGCGCTGTCACTGCCATACACAGTGCAAATAGCACTCGCGTCTGTTCCCAGCAAGTACAGTGTATCGGACTGAAGAGGAGCTACTGTTCTTGTCAGTTTCTTAAGCAGAGTTGAGCTAGATATGGCCCGTGTGTGTAGGAAGAACAGTTCTTATGTTCTGAGCAAGCTCACTGTTCTGGCCCTATAGGAAACACAGTAGAGTAGATGAGTGCTCTTTTCTCTAAGCAGAGTGTGTTTCTTCTAAGGCGAGCTAGCGTTTGTTTCCTAGTCCTAAATGAAGTTGAATCACATGCAGTTTCTGGTCCTACGAACAAGAGTTGTTTTTCTGGTAAGGAAAGTCACATTGCGCACCCATTGCCATACACAGTGCAAATAGCACTCGCGTCTGTTCCCAGCAAGTACAGTGTATTGGACTGAATAGGTGCTATTGTTCTTGTCTGTTTCCTAAGCAGAGTTGAACTAGATATGGCCCGAGTGTGTAGGAACCACAGTTCTTTTGTTCTGAGCAAGCTCACTGTTTGGACCCCATAGGAAACACAGTAGAGTAGAAGAGTGCTCTTTTCTCTAAAGCAGAGTGTGTTTCTTGTAAGGCGAGCTAGCGTTTGTTTCGCAGTCCTAAATGGAGTTGAATCCCATGCAGTTTCTGGTACTACGAGCAAGAGTTGTTTTCTGGTAAGAAGAGTCACTATTGTGCTCCAAATGCCATACACAGTGCAAATAGCCCTTGCGTCTGTTCCAGGCATGTACAGTGTATTGGACTGAATAGGAGCTACTGTTATTGTCAGTTTCCTAAGCAGAGTTGAACTAGATATGGTCCATGTGTGTAGGAAGCACAGTTCTTTTGTTCTGAGCAAGCTCACTGTTTGGACCCCATAGGAATCACAGTAGAGTAGAAGAGTGCTCTTTTCTAAAAAGCAGAGAGTGTTTCTTGTAAGGCGAGCTAGCATTTGTTTCCCAGTCCTAAATGGCGTTGAATCACATGCAGTTTGTGTTCCTACGTGCAAGAGTTTTTTTTCTGGTAAGGAGAGTCACTATTGCGCTGTCACTGCCGTACACAGTGCAAATAGCACTCGCTTCTGTTCCCAGCAAGTACAGTGTATCGGACTGAAGAGGAGCTACTGTTCTTGTCAGTTTCTTAAGCAGAATTGAGCTAGATATGGCCCGTGTGTGTAGGAAGCACAGTTCTTATGTTCTGAGCAAGCTCACTGTTCTGGCCCTATAGGAAACACAGTAGAGTAGATGAGTGCTCTTTTCTCTAAAGCAGAGTGTGTTTCTTGTAAGGCGAGCTATCGTTTCGTTCCTAGTCCTAAATGGAGTTGAATCACATGCAGTTTCTGGTCCTACGAACAAGAGTTGTTTTCTGGTAAGGAAAGTCACTATTGTGCTCCCATTGCCATACACAGGGCAAATAGCACTCGCGTCTTTTCCCAGCAAGTACAGTGTATTGGACTGAATAGGAGCTACTGTTCTTGTCAGTTTACTAAGCAGAGTTGAACTACATATGGTCCTTGTGTGTAGGAAGCACAGTTATTATGTTCTGAGCAAGCTCACTGTTCTGGCCCTAAAGGAAACACAGTAGAGTAGAAGAGTGCTCTTTTCTCTAAAGCAGAGTGTGTTTCTTGTAAGGCGAGCTCGCGTTTCTTTCCCAGTCCTAAATGGATTTGAGTCACATGCAGTTTCTGGTCCTACGAGCAAGAGTTGTTTTCTGGTAAGAAGAGTCACTATTGTGCTCCAAATGCCATACACAGTGCAAATAGCACTCGCGTCTGTTCCAGGCATGTACAGTGTATTGGACTGAATAGCAGCCACTGTTCTTGTCAGTTTCCTAAGCAGAGTTGAACTAGATATGGTCCATGTGTGTAGGAAGCACAGTTCTTTTGTTCTGAGCAAGCTCACTGTTTGGACCCCATAGGAAACACAGTAGAGTAGAAGAGTGCTCTTTTCTAAAAAGCAGAGAGTGTTTCTTGTAAGGCGACCTAGCATTTGTTTCCCAGTCCTAAGTGGCGTTGAATCACATGCAGTTTGTGTTCCTACGAGCAAGAGTTGTTTTCTGGTAAGGAAAGTCACTATTGCGCTCTCTTTGACATATACAGTGCAAATGGCACTGGCGTCTCTTCCCAGCAAGAACAGTGTATTGGACTGAAAAGGAGCTACTGTTCTTGTCAGTTTACTAAGCAGAGTTGAACTAGATATGGTCCATGTGTGTAGGAAGCACAGTTCTTTTGTTCTAAGCAAGCTCACTGTTCTGGCCCTATAGGAAACACATTAGAGTAGAAGAGTGCTCTTTTCTCTAAAGCAGAGTGTGTTTCTTGTAAGGCAAGCTCGCGTTTGTTTCCCAGTCGTAAATGGAGTTGAGTCACAGACAGTTTTTGGTCCTACGAGCAAGAGTTGTTTTCTGGTAAGAATAGTCACTATTGCGCTCCAAATGCCATACACAGTGCAAATAGCACTCACGTCTGTTCCCAGCAAGTACAGTGTATTGGACTGAATAGGAGGTTATTGTTCTTGTCAGTTTCCTAAGCAGAGTTGAACTAGATATGATCCGTGTGTGTAGGAAGCACAGTTCTTTTGTTCTGAGCAAGCTCACTTTTTGGACCCCATAGGAAACACAGTAGAGTAGAAGAGTGCTCTTTTCTCTAAAGCAGAGTGTGTTTCTTGTAAGGCGAGCTCGCGTTTGTTTCCCAGTCCTAAATGGATTTGAGTCACATGCAGTTTTTGGTCCTAAGAACAAGAGTTGTTTTCTGGTAAGAAGAGTCACTATTGTGCTCCAAATGCCATACACAGTGCAAATAGCACTCGCGTCTGTTCCAGGCATGTACAGTGTATTGGACTGAATAGGAGCTACTGTTCTTGTCAGTATGCTAAGCAGAGTTGAACTAGATATGGTCCATGTGTGTAGGCAGCACAGTTCTTTTGTTCTGAGCAAGCTCACTGTTTGGACCCCATAGAAAACACAGTAGAGTAGAAGAGTGCTGTTTTCTCAAAAGCAGAGTTGTTTCTTGTAAGGCGAGCTAGCGTTTGTTTCCCAGGCCTAAATGGAGTGGAATCACATGCAGTTTCTTGTCCTACGAGCAAGAGTTCTTTTATGGTAAGAATAGCCACTCTTGCGCTGCCATTGCCATACACAGGACAAATAGCACTGGCGTCTGTTCCCAGCAAGTACAGTGTATTAGACTGAAGAGGATCTACTGCTCTTGTCAGGTTCCTAAACAGAATTGAACTAGATATGGACGTGTGTGTAGGAAGCACAGTTCTTTTGTTCTGAGCAAGCTCACTGTTCGGACCCCATAGGAAACACAGTAGAGTAGAAGAGTGCTCATTTCTGAAAAGCAGAGTGTGTTTCTTGTAAGGCGAGCTAGGGTTTGTTTCCCAGTCCTAAATGGAGTTGAGTCACATGCAGTTTTTTGTCCTATGAGCAAGAGTTGTTTTATGGTAAGAAGAGTAACTATTGTGCTCCAAATGCCATACACAGTGCAAATAGCACTCGCATCTGTTCCCAGCAAGTACAGTGTTTTGGACTGAATAGGAGCTACTGTTCTTGTCAGTTTCCTAAGCAGAGTTGAACTAGATATGATCCGTGTGTGTAGGAAGCACAGTTCTTTTGTTCTGAGCAAGCTCACTGTTCTGGCCCTATAGGAAACACAGTAGAGTAGAAGAGTGCTCTTTTCTCTAAAGCAGAGTGTGTTTCTTGTAAGGCGAGCTCGCGTTTGATTCCCAGTCCTAAATGGAGTTGAGTCACAGACAGTTTTTGGTCCTACGAGCAAGACTTGTTTTCTGGTAAGAAGAGTCACTATTGTGCTCCAAATGCCATACACAGTGCAAATAGCACTCGCGTCTGTTCCCACCATGTACAGTGTATTGGACTGAATAGGAGCTACTGTTCTTGTCAGTTTCCTAAGCAGAGTTGAACTAGATATGGTCCATGTGTGTAGGAAGCACAGTTTTTTTGTTCTGAGCAAGCTCACTGTTTGGACCCCATAGGAAACACATTAGAGAAGAATACTGCTCTTTTCTCAAAAGCAGAGTGTGTTTCTTGTAAGGCGAGCTAGAGTTTGTTTCCCAGTCCTAAATGGAGTTGAGTCACATGCAGGTTTTGTCCTACAAGCAAGAGTTGTTTTCTGGTAAGGAAAGTCACTATTGGGCTCTCATTGCCATACACAGTGCAAATAGCACTCGCGTCTGTTCCCAGCAAGAACAGTGTATTGGAATGAAGAGGAGCTACTGTTCTTGTCAGTTTCCTAAGCAGAGTTGAACTACATATGGTCCGTGTGTGTAGGAAGCACAGTTCTTTTGTTCTGAGCAAGCTCTCTGTTTGGACCCCATAGGAAACACAGTAGAGTAGAAGAGTGCACTTTTCTCTAAATTAGAGTGTGTTTCTTCTAAAGCGAGCTAGAGTTTGTTTCCCAGTCCTAAGTGGAGTTGAATCACATGCAGTTTCTGGTCCTACGAGCAAGAGTTGTTTTCTGGTAAGGAAAATTACTATTGCGCTCCCATTGCCATACACAGTGCAAATAGCACTGGCATCTGTTCCCAGCAAGTACAGTGTATTGGACTGAAGAGGAGCTACTGTTCTTCTCAGTTTCCTAAGCAGAGTTGAACTAGATATTGCCCATGTGTAGGAAGCACAGTTCTTTTGTTCTGAGCAAGCTCAATGTTCTGGCCCTATAGGAAACACATTAGAGTTGAATACTGCTCTTTTCTCAAAAGCAGAGTGTGTTTCTTGTAAGGCGAGCTAGAGTTTGTTTCCCAGTCCTAAATGGAGTTGAGTCACATGCAGTTTTTTGTCCTACGAGCAAGAGTTGTTTTCTGGTAAGTCGAGTCACTATTGTGCTCCAATTGCCATTCACAGTACAAATAGCACTCGCATCTGTTCTCAGCAAGTACAGTGTATCGGACTGAATAGGAGCTACTGTTCTTGTCAGTTTCCTAAGCAGAGTTGAACTAGATATGGCCCATGTGTGTAGGAAGCACAGTTCTTTTGTTCTGAGCAAGCTCACTTATCTGGCCCTATAGGAAACACAGTAGAGTAGAAGAGTGCTCTTTTCTCTAAAGCAGAGTGTGTTTCTTGTAAGGCGAGCTAGCGTTTGTTTCCCAGTCCTAAATGGATTTGAGTCACATGCAGTTTCTGGTCCTAAGAGCAAGAGTTGTTTTCTGGTAAGAAGAGTCACTATTGTGCTCCAAATGCCATACACAGTGCAAATGGCACTGGCGTCTCTTCCCAGCAAGAACAGTGTATTGGACTGAAAAGGAGCTACTGTTCTTGTCAGTTTACTAAGCAGAGTTGATCTAGATATGGTCCATGTGTGTAGGAAGCACCGTTCTTTTGTTCTAAGCAAGCTCACTGTTCTGGCCCTATAGGAAACACATTAGAGTAGAAGAGTGCTCTTTTCTCTAAAGCAGAGTGTGTTTCTTGTAAGGCAAGCTTGCGTTTGTTTCCCAGTCATAAATGGAGTTGAGTCACAGACAGTTTTTGGTCCTACGAGCAAGAGTTGTTTTCTGGTAAGAATAGTCACTATTGCGCTCCAAATGCCATACACAGTGCAAATAGCACTCACGTCTGTTTCCAGCAAGTACAGTGTATTGGACTGAATAGGAGATACTGTTCTTGTCAGTTTCCTAAGCAGAGTTGAACTAGATATGATCCGTGTGTGTAGGAAGCACAGTTCTTTTGTTCTGAGCAAGCTCACTTTTTGGACCCCATAGGAAACACAGTAGAGTAGAAGAGTGCTCTATTGTCTAAGGCAGAGTTTTTTTCTTGTAAGGCGAGCTAGCATTTGTTTCCCAGTCCTAAGTGGCGTTGAATCACATGCAGTTTGTGTTCCTACGAGCAAGAGTTGTTTTCTTGTAAGGAAAGTCACTATTGCGCTCTCATTGCCATACACAGTGCAAATAGCACTGGCGTCTCTTCTCAGAAGTACAGTGTATTGGACTGAAGAGGAGCTACTGTTCTTGTCAGTTTCCTAAGCAGAGTTAAACTAGATATGATCCGTGTGTGTAGGAAGCACAGTTCTTTTGTTCTGAGCAAGCTCACTGTTTGGACCCCATAGGAAACACAGTAGAGTAGAAGAGTGTTCTTTTCTCAAAAGCAGAGTGTTTTTCTTGTAAGGCGAGCTAGGGTTTGTTTCCTAGTCCTAAATGGAGTTGAATCACATGCAGTTTCTAGTCCTACGAACAAGAGTTGTTTACTGGTAAGGAAAGTCACTATTGCGCTCCCATTGCCATACACAGGGCAAATAGCACTCGCGTCTTTTCCCAGCAAGTACAGTGTATTGGACTGAATAGGAGCTACTGTTCTTGTCAGTTTACTAAGCAGAGTTGAACTACATATGGTCCTTTTGTGTAGGAAGCACAGTTATTATGTTCTGAGCAAGCTCACTGTTCTGGCCCTATAGGAAACACAGTAGAGTAGAAGAGTGCTCTTTTCTCTGAAGCAGAGTGTGTTTCTTGTAAGGCGAGCTCGCGTTTGTTTCCCAGTCCTAAATGGAGTTGAGTCACAGACAGTTTTTGGTCCTACGAGCAAGAGTTGTTTTCTGGTAAGAAGAATCACTATTGTGCTCCAAATGCCATACACAGTGCAAATAGCCCTCGCATCTGTTCCCAGCAAGTACAGTGTATTGGACTGAATAGGAGCTACTGTTCTTGTCAGTTTCCTAAGCAGAGTTTAACTAGATATGATCCGTGTGTGTAGGAAGCACAGTTCTTTTGTTCTGAGCAAGCTCACTGTTTGGACCCCATAGGAAACACAGTAGAGTAGAAGAGTGCTCTTTTCTCTAAAGAGGGTGTGTTTCTTGTAAGGCGAGCTCGCATTTGTTTCCCAGTCCTAAATGGATTTGAGTCACATGCAGTTTTTGGTCCTAAGAGCAAGAGTTGTTTTCTGGTAAGAAGAGTCACTATTGCGCTGTCATTGCCATACACAGTGCAAATAGCACTCGTGTCTGTTCCCAGCAAATACAGTGTATTGGACTGAATAGGAGCTACTGTTCTTGTCAGTTTCCTAAGCAGAGTTTAACTAGATATGATCCGTGTGTGTAGGAAGCACAGTTCTTTTGTTCTCAGCAAGCTCACTGTTTGGACCCCATAGGAAACACAGTAGAGTAGAAGAGTGCTCTTTTCTCTAAAGCAGAGTGTGTTTCTTGTAAGGCGAGCTCGAGTTTGTTTCCCATTCCTAAATGGAGTTGAATCACATGCAGTTTGTTTTCCTACGAGCAAGAGTTTTTTTCTGGTAAGGAAAGTCACTATTGCGCTGTCATTGCCATACACAGTGCAAATAGCACTCGCGTCAATTCCCAGCAAGTACAGTGTATCGGACTGAGAGGAGCTACTGTTCTTGTCAGTTTCTTAAGCAGAGTTGAGCTATATATGGCCCGTGTGTGTAGGAAGAACAGTTCTTATTTCTGAGCAATCTCACTGTTCTGGCCCTATAGGAAACACAGTAGAGTAGATGAGTGCTCTTTTCTCTAAAGCAGAGTGTGTTTCTTGTAAGGCGAGCTAGCGTTTGTTTCCTAGTCCTAAATGGAGTTGAATCACATGCAGTTTCTGGTACTACGAGCAAGAGTTGTTTTCTGGTAAGAAGAGTCACTATTGTGCTCCAAATGCCATACACAGTGCAAATAGCACTCGCGTCTGTTCCAGGCATGTACAGTGTATTGGACTGAATAGGAGCTACTGTTCTTGTCAGTTTCCTAAGCGGAGTTGAACTAGATATGGTCCATGTGTGTAGGAAGCACAGTTCTTTTGTTCTGAGCAAGCTCACTGTTTGGACCCCATAGGAAACACAGTAGAGTAGAAGAGTGCTCTTTTCTAAAAAGCAGAGAGTGTTTCTTGTAAGGCGAGCTAGCATTTGTTTCCCAGTCCTAAGTGGCGTTGAATCACATGCAGTTTGTGTTCCTACGAGCAAGAGTTGTTTTCTGGTAAGGAAAGTCACTTTTGCGCTCTCATTGCCATACACAGTGCAAATAGCACTGGCGTCTCTTCCCGAAGTACAGTGTATTGGACTGAAGAGAAGCTGCTGTTCTTGTCAGTTTCCTAAGCAGAGTTGAACTAGATATGGTCCATGTGTGTAGGAAGCACAGTTCTTTTGTTCTGAGCAAGCTCACTGTTTGGACCCCATGGAAAACACCGTTGAGTAGAAGAGTGCTCTTTTCTCAAAAGCAGAGTGTGTTTCTTGTAAGGCGAGCTAGCGTTTGTTTCCTAGGCCTAAATGGAGTGGAATCACATGCAGTTTCTGGTCCTATGAGCAAGAGTTGTTTTCTGGTAAGAAGAGTCACTATTGCGCTGCCATTGCCATACACAGGACAAATAGCACTGGCGTCTGTTCCCAGCAGGTACAGTGTATTAGACTGAAGAGGATCTACTGTTCTTGTCAGGTTCCTAAGCAGAATTGAACTAGATATGGACGTGTGTGTAGGAAGCACAGTTCTTTTGTTCTGAGCAAGCTCACTGTTCTGGCCCCATAGGAAACACAGTAGAGTAGATGAGTGCTCTTTTCTCTAAAGCAGAGTGTGTTTCTTGTAAGGCGAGCTCGCATTTGTTTCCCACTCCTAAATGGATTTGAGTCACATGCAGTTTTTGGTCCTAAGAGCAAGAGTTGTTTTCTGGTAAGAAGAGTCACTATTGTGCTCCAAATGCCATACACAGTGCAAATAGCACTCGCGTCTGTTCCCTACATGTACAGTGTATTGGACTGAATAGGAGCTACTGTTCTTGTCAGTTTCCTAAGCAGAGTTGAACTATATATGGTCCATGTGTGTAGGAAGCACAGTTCTTTTGTTCTGAGCAAGCTCACTGTTTGGACCCCATAGGAAACACAGTAGAGTAGAAGAGTGCTCTTTTCTAAAAAGCAGAGAGTGTTTCTTGTAACGCGAGCTAGCATTTGTTTTCCAGTCATAAATGGAGTTGAATCACATGCAGTTTGTGTATCTACGAGCAAGAGTTGTTTTCTGGTAAGGAAAGTCACTATTGTGCTGTCATTGCCATACACAGTGCAAATAGCACTCGCGTCTGTTCCCAGCAAGTACAGTGTATCGGACTGAAGAGGAGTTACTGTTCTTGTCAGTTTCTTAAGCAGAGTTCAGCTAGATATGGCCCGTGTGTGTAGGAAGAACAGTTCTTATGTTCTGAGCAAGCTCACTGTTCTGGCCCTATAGGAAACACAGTAGAGTAGATGAGTGCTCTTTTCTCTAAAGCAGAGTGTGTTTCTTGTAAGGCGAGCTAGCGTTTGTTTCCTAGTCCTAAATGGAGTTGAATCACATGCAGTTTCTGGTCCTACGAACAAGAGTTGTTTTCTGGTAAGGAAAGTCACAATGCGCACCCATTGCCATACACAGTGCAAATAGCACTCGCGTCTGTTCCCAGCAAGTACAGTGTATTGGACTGAATAGGTGCTATTGTTCTTGTCTGTTTCATAAGCAGAGTTGAACTAGATATGGCCCGTGTGTGTAGGAAGCACAGTTCTTTTGTTCTGAGCAAGCTCACTGTTTGGACCCCATAGGAAACACAGTCAAGTAGAAGAGTGCTCTTTTCTCTAAAGCAGAGTGTGTTTCTTGTAAGGCGAGCTAGCGTTTGTTTCGCAGTCCTAAATGGAGTTGAATCCCATGCAGTTTCTGGTACTACGAGCAAGAGTTGTTTTCTGGTAAGAAGAGTCACTATTGTGCTCCAAATGCCATACACAGTGCAAATAGCCCTCGTGTCTGTTCCAGGCATGTACAGTGTATTGGACTGAATAGGAGCTACTGTTCTTGTCAGTTTCTTAAGCAGAGTTGAACTAGATATGGTCCATGTGTGTAGGAAGCACAGTTCTTTTGTTCTGAGCAAGCTCACTGTTTGGACCCCATAGAAAACACAGTAGAGTAGAAGAGTGCTCTTTTCTAAAAAGCAGAGAGTGTTTCTTGTAAGGCGAGCTAGCATTTGTTTCCCAGTCCTAAGTGGCCTTGAATCACATGCAGTTTGTGTTCCTACGAGCAAGAGTTGTTTTCTGGTAAGGAAAGTCACTATTGCACTCTCATTGCCATACACAGTGCAAATAGCACTGGCGTCTCTTCCCAGAAGTACAGTGTATTGGACTGAAGAGGAGCTACTGTTCTTGTCAGTTTACTAAGCAGAGTTGAACTAGATATGGTCCATGTGTGTAGGAATCACAGTTCTTTTGTTCTGAGCAAGCTCACTGTTCTGGCCCTATAGGAAACACAGTAGAGTAGATGAGTGCTCTTTTCTCTAAAGCAGAGTGTGTTTCTTGTAAGGCGAGCTAGCGTTTGTTTCGCAGTCCTAAATGGAGTTGAATCCCATGCAGTTTCTGGTACTATGAGCAAGAGTTGTTTCCGGGTAAGAAGAGTCACTATTGTGTTCCAAATGCCATACACCATGCAAATAGCACTTGCGTCTGTTCCCAGCATGTACAGTGTATTGGACTGAATAGGAGCTACTGTTCATGTCAGTTTCCTAAGCAGAGTTGAACTAGATAAGGTCCATGTATGTAGGAAGCACAGTTCTTTTGTTCTGAGCAAGCTCAGTGTTTGGACCCCATAGGAAACACAGTAGAGTAGAAGAGTGCTCTTTTCTAAAAAGCAGAGAGTGTTTCTTGTAAGGCAAGCTAGCATTTGTTTCCCAGTCCTAAATGGCATTGAATCACATGCAGTTTGTGTTCCTACCAGCAAGAGTTTTTTTCTGGTAAGGAGAGTCACTATTGCGCTGTCATTGCCATACACAGTGCAAATAGCACTCGCGTCTGTTCCCAGCAAGTACAGTGTATCGGACTGAAGAGGAGCTACTGTTCTTGTCAGTTTCTTAAGCAGAATTGAGCTAGATATGGCCCGTGTGTGTAGGAAGCACAGTTCTTATGTTCTGAGCAAGCTCACTGTTCTGGCCCTATAGGAAACACAGTAGAGTAGAAGAGTGCTCTTTTCTCTAAAGCAGAGTGTGTTTCTTGTAAGGCGAGCTAGCGTTTGTTTCCCAGTCCTAAATGGGGTTGTGTCACAGACAGTTTTTGGTCCTACGAGCAAGAGTTGTTTTCTGGTAAGAAGAATCACTATTGTGCTCCAAATGCCATACATAGTGCAAATAGCCCTCGCATCTGTTCCCAGCAAGTACAGTGTATTGGACTGAATAGGAGCTAATGTTCTTGTCAGTTTCCTAAGCAGAGTTTAACTAGATATGATCCATGTGTGTAAGAAGCACAGTTCTTTTGTTCTGAGCAAGCTCAATGTTTGGACCCCATAGGAAACACAGTAGAGTAGAAGAGTGCTCTTTTCTCTAAAGCAGAGTGTGTTTCTTGTAAGGCGAGCTCGCATTTGTTATCCAGTACTAAATGGATTTGAGTCACATGCAGTTTTTGGTCCTAAGAGCAAGAGTTGTTTTCTGGTAAGAAGAGTCACTATTGCGCTGTCATTGCCATACACAGTGCAAATAGCACTCGTGTCTGTTCCCAGCAAATACAGTGTATTGCACTGAATAGGAGCTACTGTTCTTGTCAGTTTCCTAAGCAGAGTTTAACTAGATATGATCCGTGTGTGTAGGAAGCACAGTTCTTTTGTTCTCAGCAAGCTCACTGTTTGGACCCCATAGGAAACACAGTAGAGTAGAAGAGTGCTCTTTTCTCTAAAGCAGAGTGTGTTTCTTGTAAGGCGAGCTCGCGTTTGTTTCCCAGTCCTAAATGGAGTTGAATCACATGCAGTTTGTGTTCCTACGAGCAAGAGTTGTTTTCTGGTAAGGAAAGTCACTATTGCGCTGTCACTGCCATACACAGTGCAAATAGCACTCGCGTCTGTTCCCAGCAAGTACAGTGTATCGGACTGAAGAGGAGCTACTGTTCTTGTCAGTTTCTTAAGCAGAGATGAGCTAGATATGGCCCGTGTGTGTAGGAAGAACAGTTCTTATGTTCTGAGCAAGCTCACTGTTCTGGCCCTATAGGAAACACAGTAGAGTAGATGAGTGCTCTTTTCTCTAAAGCAGAGTGTGTTTCTTCTAAGGCGAGCTAGCGTTTGTTTCCTAGTCCTAAATGGAGTTGAATCACATGCAGTTTCTGGTCCTACGAACAAGAGTTGTTTTCTGGTAAGGAAAGTCACATTGCGCACCCATTGCCATACACAGTGCAAATAGCACTCGCGTCTGTTCCCAGCAAGTACAGTGTATTGGACTGAATAGGTGCTATTGTTCTTGTCTGTTTCCTAAGCAGAGTTGAACTAGATATGGCCCGAGTGTGTAGGAACCACAGTTCTTTTGTTCTGAGCAAGCTCACTGTTTGGACCCCATAGGAAACACAGTAGAGTAGAAGAGTGCTCTTTTCTCTAAAGCAGAGTGTGTTTCTTGTAAGGTGAGCTAGCGTTTGTTTCGCAGTCCTAAATGGAGTTGAATCCCATGCAGTTTCTGGTACTACGAGCAAGAGTTGTTTTCTGGTAAGAAGAGTCACTATTGTGCTCCAAATGCCATACACAGTGCAAATAGCCCTTGCGTCTGTTCCAGGCATGTACAGTGTATTGGACTGAATAGGAGCTACTGTTATTGTCAGTTTCCTAAGCAGAGTTGAACTAGATATGGTCCATGTGTGTAGGAAGCACAGTTCTTTTGTTCTGAGCAAGCTCACTGTTTGGACCCCATAGGAAACACAGTAGAGTAGAAGAGTGCTCTTTTCTAAAAAGCAGAGAGTGTTTCTTGTAAGGCGAGCTAGCATTTGTTTCCCAGTCCTAAGTGGCGTTGAATCACATGCAGTTTGTGTTCCTACGAGCAAGAGTTGTTTTCTGGTAAGGAAAGTCACTTTTGCGCTCTCATTGCCATACACAGTGCAAATAGCACTGGCGTCTCTTCCCAGAAGTACAGTGTATTGGACTGAAGAGGAGCTACTGTTCTTGTCAGTTTACTAAGCAGAGTTGAACTAGATATGGTCCATGTGTGTAGGAATCACAGTTCTTTTGTTCTGAGCAAGCTCACTGTTCTGGCCCTATAGGAAACACAGTAGAGTAGATGAGTGCTCTTTTCTCTAAAGCAGAGTGTGTTTCTTGTAAGGGGAGCTAGCGTTTGTTTCGCAGTCCTAAATGGAGTTGAATCCCATGCAGTTTCTGGTACTACAAGCAAGAGTTGTTTCCGGGTAAGAAGAGTCACTATTGTGTTCCAAATGCCATACACCATGCAAATAGCACTCGCGTCTGTTCCCAGCATGTACAGTGTATTGGACTGAATAGGAGCTACTGTTCATGTCAGTTTCCTAAGCAGAGTTGAACTAGATATGGTCCATGTATGTAGGAAGCACAGTTCTTTTGTTCTGAGCAAGCTCAGTGTTTGGACCCCATAGGAAACACAGTAGAGTAGAAGAGTGCTCTTTTCTAAAAAGCAGAGAGTGTTTCTTGTAAGGCAAGCTAGCATTTGTTTCCCAGTCATAAATGGCGTTGAATCACATGCAGTTTGTGTTCCTACGAGCAAGAGTTTTTTTCTGGTAAGGAGAGTCACTATTGCGCTGTCATTGCCATACACAGTGCAAATAGCACTCGCGTCTGTTCCCAGCAAGTACAGTGTATCGGACTGAAGAGGAGCTACTGTTCTTGTCAGTTTCTTAAGCAGAATTGAGCTAGATATGGCCCGTGTGTGTAGGAAGTACAGTTCTTATGTTCTGAGCAAGCTCACTGTTCTGGCCCTATAGGAAACACAGTAGAGTAGATGAGTGCTCTTTTCTCTAAAGCAGAGTGTGTTTCTTGTAAGGCGAGCTAGCGTTTGTTTCCTAGTCCTAAATGGAGTTGAATCACATGCAGTTTCTGGTCCTACGAACAAGAGTTGTTTTCTGGTAAGGAAAGTCACATTGCGCACCCATTGCCATACACAGTGCAAATAGCACTCGCATCTCTTCATAGCAAGTACAGTGTATTGGACTGAATAGGTGCTATTGTTCTTGTCTGTTTCCTAAGCAGAGTTGAACTAGATATGGCCCGTGTGTGTAGGAAGCACAGTTCTTTTGTTCTGAGCAAGCTCACTGTTTGGACCCCATAGGAAACACAGTAGAGTAGAAGAGTGCTCTTTTCTAAAAAGCAGAGAGTGTTTCTTGTAAGTCAAGCTAGCATTTGTTTCCCAGTCCTAAATGGCGTTGAATCACATGCAGTTTGTGTTCCTACGAGCAAGAGTTTTTTTCTGGTAAGGAGAGTCACTATTGCGCTGTCACTGCCATACACAGTGCAAATAGCACTCGCTTCTGCTCCCAGCAAGTACAGTGTATCGGACTGAAGAGGAGCTACTGTTCTTGTCAGTTTCTTAAGCAGAATTGAGCTAGATATGGCCCGTGTGTGTAGGAAGCACAGTTCTTATGTTCTGAGCAAGCTCACTGTTCTGGCCCTATAGGAAACACAGTAGAGTAGATGAGTGCTCTTTTCTCTAAAGTAGAGTGTGTTTCTTGTAAGGCGAGCTATCGTTTCGTTCCTAGTCCTAAATGGAGTTGAATCACATGCAGTTTCTGGTCCTACGAACAAGAGTTGTTTTCTGGTAAGGAAAGTCACTATTGTGCTCCCATTGCCATACACAGGGCAAATAGCACTCGCGTCTTTTCCCAGCAAGTACAGTGTATTGGACTGAATAGGAGCTACTGTTCTTGTCAGTTTACTAAGCAGAGTTGAACTACATATGGTCCTTGTGTGTAGGAAGCACAGTTATTATGTTCTGAGCAAGCTCACTGTTCTGGCCCTAAAGGAAACACAGTAGAGTAGAAGAGTGCTCTTTTCTCTAAAGCAGAGTGTGTTTCTTGTAAGGCGAGCTCGCGTTTGTTTCCCAGTCCTAAATGGATTTGAGTCACATGCAGTTTCTGGTCCTACGAGCAAGAGTTGTTTTCTGGTAAGAAGAGTCACTATTGTGCTCCAAATGCCATACACAGTGCAAATAGCACTCGCGTCTGTTCCAGGCATGTACAGTGTATTGGACTGAATAGCAGCCACTGTTCTTGTCAGTTTCCTAAGCAGAGTTGAACTAGATATGGTCCATGTGTGTAGGAAGCACAGTTCTTTTGTTCTGAGCAAGCTCACTGTTTGGACCCCATAGGAAACACAGTAGAGTAGAAGAGTGCTCTTTTCTAAAAAGCAGAGAGTGTTTCTTGTAAGGCGACCTAGCATTTGTTTCCCAGTCCTAAGTGGCGTTGAATCACATGCAGTTTGTGTTCCTACGAGCAAGAGTTGTTTTCTGGTAAGGAAAGTCACTATTGCGCTCTCTTTGACATATACAGTGCAAATGGCACTGGCGTCTCTTGCCAGCAAGAACAGTGTATTGGACTGAAAAGGAGCTACTGTTCTTGTCAGTTTACTAAGCAGAGTTGAACTAGATATGGTCCATGTGTGTAGGAAGCACAGTTCTTTTGTTCTAAGCAAGCTCACTGTTCTGGCCCTATAGGAAACACATTAGAGTAGAAGAGTGCTCTTTTCTCTAAAGCAGAGTGTGTTTCTTGTAAGGCAAGCTCGCGTTTGTTTCCCAGTCGTAAATGGAGTTGAGTCACAGACAGTTTTTGGTCCTACGAGCAAGAGTTGTTTTCTGGTAAGAATAGTCACTATTGCGCTCCAAATGCCATACACAGTGCAAATAGCACTCACGTCTGTTCCCAGCAAGTACAGTGTATTGGACTGAATAGGAGGTTATTGTTCTTGTCAGTTTCCTAAGCAGAGTTGAACTAGATATGATCCGTGTGTGTAGGAAGCACAGTTCTTTTGTTCTGAGCAAGCTCACTTTTTGGACCCCATAGGAAACACAGTAGAGTAGAAGAGTGCTCTTTTCTCTAAAGCAGAGTGTGTTTCTTGTAAGGCGAGCTCGCGTTTGTTTCCCAGTCCTAAATGGATTTGAGTCACATGCAGTTTTTGGTCCTAAGAACAAGAGTTGTTTTCTGGTAAGAAGAGTCACTATTGTGCTCCAAATGCCATACACAGTGCAAATAGCACTCGCGTCTGTTCCAGGCATGTACAGTGTATTGGACTGAATAGGAGCTACTGTTCTTGTCAGTATCCTAAGCAGAGTTGAACTAGATATGGTCCATGTGTGTAGGCAGCACAGTTCTTTTGTTCTGAGCAAGCTCACTGTTTGGACCCCATAGAAAACACAGTAGAGTAGAAGAGTGCTCTTTTCTCAAAAGCAGAGTTGTTTCTTGTAAGGCGAGCTAGGGTTTGTTTCCCAGGCCTAAATGGAGTGGAATCACATGCAGTTTCTTGTCCGACGAGCAAGAGTTCTTTTATGGTAAGAATAGCCACTCTTGCGCTGCCATTGCCATACACAGGACAAATAGCACTGGCGTCTGTTCCCAGCAAGTACAGTGTATTAGACTGAAGAGGATCTACTGCTCTTGTCAGGTTCCTAAACAGAATTGAACTAGATATGGACGTGTGTGTAGGAAGCACAGTTCTTTTGTTCTGAGCAAGCTCACTGTTCGGACCCCATAGGAAACACAGTAGAGTAGAAGAGTGCTCATTTCTGAAAAGCAGAGTGTGTTTCTTGTAAGGCGAGCTAGGGTTTGTTTCCCAGTCCTAAATGGAGTTGAGTCACATGCAGTTTTTTGTCCTATGAGCAAGAGTTGTTTTATGGTAAGAAGAGTAACTATTGTGCTCCAAATGCCATACACAGTGCAAATAGCACTCGCATCTGTTCCCAGCAAGTACAGTGTTTTGGACTGAATAGGAGCTACTGTTCTTGTCAGTTTCCTAAGCAGAGTTGAACTAGATATGATCCGTGTGTGTAGGAAGCACAGTTCTTTTGTTCTGAGCAAGCTCACTGTTCTGGCCCTATAGGAAACCCAGTAGAGTAGAAGAGTGCTCTTTTCTCTAAAGCAGAGTGTGTTTCTTGTAAGGCGAGCTCGCATTTGATTCCCAGTCCTAAATGGAGTTGAGTCACAGACAGTTTTTGGTCCTACGAGCAAGACTTGTTTTCTGGTAAGAAGAGTCACTATTGTGCTCCAAATGCCATACACAGTGCAAATAGCACTCGCGTCTGTTCCCACCATGTACAGTGTATTGGACTGAATAGGAGCTACTGTTCTTGTCAGTTTCCTAAGCAGAGTTGAACTAGATATGGTCCATGTGTGTAGGAAGCACAGTTTTTTTGTTCTGAGCAAGCTCACTGTTTGGACCCCATAGGAAACACATTAGAGAAGAATACTGCTCTTTTCTCAAAAGCAGAGTGTGTTTCTTGTAAGGCGAGCTAGAGTTTGTTTCCCAGTCCTAAATGGAGTTGAGTCACATGCAGGTTTTGTCCTACAAGCAAGAGTTGTTTTCTGGTAAGGAAAGTCACTATTGGGCTCTCATTGCCATACACAGTGCAAATAGCACTCGCGTCTGTTCCCAGCAAGAACAGTGTATTGGAATGAAGAGGAGCTACTGTTCTTGTCAGTTTCCTAAGCAGAGTTGAACTACATATGGTCCGTGTGTGTAGGAAGCACAGTTCTTTTGTTCTGAGCAAGCTCTCTGTTTGGACCCCATAGGAAACACAGTAGAGTAGAAGAGTGCTCTTTTCTCTAAATCAGAGTGTGTTTCTTCTAAGGCGAGCTAGAGTTTGTTTCCCAGTCCTAAGTGGAGTTGAATCACATGCAGTTTCTGGTCCTACGAGCAAGAGTTGTTTTCTGGTAAGGAAAATTACTATTGCGCTCCCATTGCCATACACAGTGCAAATAGCACTGGCATCTGTTCCCAGCAAGTACAGTGTATTGGACTGAAGAGGAGCTACTGTTCTTCTCAGTTTCCTAAGCAGAGTTGAACTAGATATTGCCCATGTGTAGGAAGCACAGTTCTTTTGTTCTGAGCAAGCTCAATGTTCTGGCCCTATAGGAAACACATTAGAGTTGAATACTGCTCTTTTCTCAAAAGCAGAGTGTGTTTCTTGTAAGGCGAGCTAGAGTTTGTTTCCCAGTCCTAAATGGAGTTGAGTCACATGCAGTTTTTTGTCCTACGAGCAAGAGTTGTTTTCTGGTAAGTCGAGTCACTATTGTGCTCCAATTGCCATTCACAGTGCAAATAGCACTCGCATCTGTTCTCAGCAAGTACAGTGTATCGGACTGAATAGGAGCTACTGTTCTTGTCAGTTTCCTAAGCAGAGTTGAACTAGATATGGCCCATGTGTGTAGGAAGCACAGTTCTTTTGTTCTGAGCAAGCTCACTTATCTGGCCCTATAGGAAACACAGTAGAGTAGAAGAGTGCTCTTTTCTCTAAAGCAGATTGTGTTTCTTGTAAGGCGAGCTCGCGTTTCTTTCCCAGTCCTAAATGGAGTTGAGTGACAGACAGTTTTTGGTCCTACGAGCATGAGTTGTTTTCTGGTAAGAAGAGTCACTATTGCGCTCCAAATGTCATACACAGTGCAAATAGCACTCGCGTTTGTTCCCAGCAAGTACAGTGTATTGGACTGAAGAGGATCTACTGTTCTTGTCAGGTTCCTAAGCAGAATTGAACTAGATATGACCGTGTGTGTAGGAAGCACAGTTCTTTTGTTCTGAGCAAGTTCACTGTTCGGACCCAAAAGGAAACAGAGTAGAGTAGAAGAGTGCTCTTTTCTCAAAAGCAGAGTGTGTTTTTTGTAAGGCAAGCTATCGTTTGTTTCCCAGTACTAAATGGAGTTGAATCACATGCAGTTTCTGGTCCTACGAGCAAGAGTTGTTTTCTGGTAAGGAAAGTCACTATTGCGCTCCTTTTGCCATACACAGTGCAAATAGCACTCGCGTCTGTTCCCAGCAAGTACAGTGTATCGGACTGAAGAGGAGCTACTGTTCTTGTCAGTTTCCTAAGCAGAGTTGAACTAGATATGGCCCGTGTGTTTAGGAAGCACAGTTATTATGTTCTGAGCAAGCTCACTGTTCTGGCCCTATAGGAAACACAGTAGAGTAGAAGAGTGCTCTTTTCTAAAAAGCAGAGAGTGTTTCTTGTAAGGCAAGGTAGCATTTGTTTCCCAGTCCTAAATGGCGTTGAATCACATGCAGTTTGTGTTCCTACGAGCAAGTGTTGTTTTCTGCTAAGGAGAGTCACTATTGCGCTGTCATTGCCATACACAGTGCAAATGGCACTCGCGTCTGTTCCCAGCAAGTACAGTGTATCGGACTGAAGAGGAGCTACTGTTCTCATCAGTTTCCTAAGCAGAGTTGAACAACATATGGTCCGTGTGTGTAGGAAGCACAGTTCTTTTGTTCTGAGCAGGCTCACTGTTTGGACCCCATAGGAAACACAGTAGAGTAGAAGAGTGCTCTTTTCTCTAAAGCAGAGTGTGTTTCTTGTAAGGCGAGCTATCGTTTGTTCTGCAGTCCAAAATGGAGTTGAATCCCATGCAGTTTCTGGTACTACGAGCAAGAGTTGTTTTCTGGTAAGAAGATTCACTATTGCGCTGCCATTGCCATACACAGGACAAATAGCACTGGCATCTGTTCGCAGCAACTACAGTGTATTGGACTGAAGAGGATCTACTGTTCTTGTCAGGTTCCTAAGCAGAATTGAACTAGATATGGCCGTGTGTGTAGGAAGCACAGTTCTTTTGTTCTGAGAATGCTCACTGTTCGGACCCAAAAGGAAACACAGTAGAGTAGATGAGTGCTCTTTTCTCAAAAGCAGAGTGTGTTTTTTGTAAGGCAAGCTATCGTTTGTTTCCCAGTCCTAAATGGAGTGGAATCACATGCAGTTTCTGTCCTACGAGCAAGAGTTGTTTTATGGTAAGAATAGTCACTATTGTGCTGCCATTGCCATACACAGGACAAATAGCACTCGCATCTGTTCCCAGCAAGTACAGTGTATTGGACTGAATAGGAGCTACTGTTCTTGTCAGTTTCCTAAGCAGAGTTGAACTAGATATGATCCGTGTGTGTAGGAAGCACAGTTCTTTTGTTCTGAGCAAGCTCACTTTTTGGACCCCATAGGAAACACAGTAGAGTAGAAGAGTGCTCTTTTCTCTAAAGCAGAGTGTGTTTCTTGTAAGGCGAGCTCGCGTTTGTTTCCCAGTCCTAAATGGATTTGAGTCACATGCAGTTTTTGGTCCTAAGAACAAGAGTTGTTTTCTGGTAAGAAGAGTCACTATTGTGCTCCAAATGCCATACACAGTGCAAATAGCACTCGCGTCTGTTCCCTGCATGTACAGTGTATTGGACTGAATAGGAGCTACTGTTCTTGTCAGTTTCCTAAGCAGAGTTAAACTAGATATGGTCCATGTGTGTAGGAAGCACAATTCTTTTGTTCTGAGCAATCTCACTGTTTGGACCCCATAGGAAACACAGTAGAGTAGAAGAGTGCTCTTTTCTCAAGTGCAGAATGTGTTTTTTATAAGGCGAGCTAGTGTTTGTTTCCCAGTCCTAAATGGAGTTGAGTCACATGCAGGTTTTGTCCTACGAGCAAGAGTTGTTTTCTGGTAAGGAAAGTCACTATTGCGCTCTCATTGCCATACACAGTGCAAATAGCACTCGCGTCTGTTCCCAGCAAGAACAGTGTATTGGAATGAAGAGGAGCTACTGTTCTTGTCAGTTTCCTAAGCAGAGTTGAACTACATATGGTCCGTGTGTGTAGGAAGCACAGTTCTTTTGTTCTGAGCAAGCTCTCTGTTTGGACCCCATAGGAAACACAGTAGAGTAGAAGAGTGCTCTTTTCTCTAAAGCAGAGTATGTTTCTTGTAAGGCGAGCTAGAGTTTGTTTCCCAGTCCTAAGTGGAGTTGAATCACATGCAGTTTCTGGTCCTACGAGCAAGAGTTGTTTTCTGGTAAGGAAAATTACTATTGTGCTCCCATTGCCATACACAGTGCAAATAGCACTGGCATCTGTTCCCAGCAAGTACAGTGTATTGGACTGAAGAGGAGCTACTGCTCTTCTCAGTTTCCTAAGCAGAGTTGAACTAGATATTGCCCGTGTGTAGGAAGCCCAGTTCTTTTGTTCTGAGCAAGCTCAATGTTCTGGCCCTATAGGAAACACATTAGAGTTGAATACTGCTCTTTTCTCAAAAGCAGAGTGTGTTTCTTGTAAGGCGAGCTAGAGTTTGTTTCCCAGTCCTAAATGGAGTTGATTCACATGCAGTTTTTTGTCCTACGAGCAAGAGTTGTTTTCTGGTAAGTCGAGTCACTATTGTGCTCCAATTGCCATTCACAGTGCAAATAGCCGTCGCATCTGTTCTCAGCAAGTACAGTTTATCGGACTGAAGAAGAGCTACTGTTCTTGTCAGTTTCCTAAGCAGAGTTGAAATAGATATGGCCCATGTTTGTAGGAAGCACAGTTCTTTTGTTCTGAGCAAGCTCACTTATCTGGCCCTATAGGAAACACAGCAGAGTAGAAGAGTGCTCTTTTCTCTAAAGCAGATTGTGTTTCTTGTAAGGCGAGCTCGCGTTTCTTTCCCAGTCCTAAATGGAGTTGAGTCACAAACAGTTTTTGTTCCTACGAGCATGAGTTGTTTTCTGGTAAGAAGAGTCACTATTGTGCTCCAAATGCCATACACAGTGCAAATGGCACTCGCGTCTGTTCCCAGCAAGTACAGTGTATCGGACTGAAGAGGAGCTACTGTTCTCATCAGTTTCCTAAGCAGAGTTGAACAACATATGGTCCGTGTGTGTAGGAAGCACAGTTCTTTTGTTCTGAGCAGGCTCACTGTTTGGACCCCATAGGAAACACAGTAGAGTAGAAGAGTGCTCTTTTCTCTAAAGCAGAGTGTGTTTCTTGTAAGGCGAGCTATCGTTTGTTCTGCAGTCCTAAATGGAGTTGAATCCCATGCAGTTTCTGGTACTACGAGCAAGAGTTGTTTTCTGGTAAGAAGATTCACTATTGCGCTGCCATTGCCATACACAGGACAAATAGCACTGGCATCTGTTCGCAGCAACTACAGTGTATTGGACTGAAGAGGATCTACTGTTCTTGTCAGGTTCCTAAGCAGAATTGAACTAGATATGGCCGTGTGTGTAGGAAGCACAGTTCTTTTGTTCTGAGAATGCTCACTGTTCGGACCCAAAAGGAAACACAGTAGAGTAGATGAGTGCTCTTTTCTCAAAAGCAGAGTGTGTTTTTTGTAAGGCAAGCTATCGTTTGTTTCCCAGTCCTAAATGGAGTGGAATCACATGCAGTTTCTGTCCTACGAGCAAGAGTTGTTTTATGGTAAGAATAGTCACTATTGTGCTGCCATTGCCATACACAGGACAAATAGCACTCGCATCTGTTCCCAGCAAGTACAGTGTATTGGACTGAATAGGAGCTACTGTTCTTGTCAGTTTCCTAAGCAGAGTTGAACTAGATATGATCCGTGTGTGTAGGAAGCACAGTTCTTTTGTTCTGAGCAAGCTCACTTTTTGGACCCCATAGGAAACACAGTAGAGTAGAAGAGTGCTCTTTTCTCTAAAGCAGAGTGTGTTTCTTGTAAGGCGAGCTCGCGTTTGTTTCCCAGTCCTAAATGGATTTGAGTCACATGCAGTTTTTGGTCCTAAGAACAAGAGTTGTTTTCTGGTAAGAAGAGTCACTATTGTGCTCCAAATGCCATACACAGTGCAAATAGCACTCGCGTCTGTTCCCTGCATGTACAGTGTATTGGACTGAATAGGAGCTACTGTTCTTGTCAGTTTCCTAAGCAGAGTTAAACTAGATATGGTCCATGTGTGTAGGAAGCACAATTCTTTTGTTCTGAGCAATCTCACTGTTTGGACCCCATAGGAAACACAGTAGAGTAGAAGAGTGCTCTTTTCTCAAGTGCAGAATGTGTTTTTTATAAGGCGAGCTAGTGTTTGTTTCCCAGTCCTAAATGGAGTTGAGTCACATGCAGGTTTTGTCCTACGAGCAAGAGTTGTTTTCTGGTAAGGAAAGTCACTATTGCGCTCTCATTGCCATACACAGTGCAAATAGCACTCGCGTCTGTTCCCAGCAAGAACAGTGTATTGGAATGAAGAGGAGCTACTGTTCTTGTCAGTTTCCTAAGCAGAGTTGAACTACATATGGTCCGTGTGTGTAGGAAGCACAGTTCTTTTGTTCTGAGCAAGCTCTCTGTTTGGACCCCATAGGAAACACAGTAGAGTAGAAGAGTGCTCTTTTCTCTAAAGCAGAGTATGTTTCTTGTAAGGCGAGCTAGAGTTTGTTTCCCAGTCCTAAGTGGAGTTGAATCACATGCAGTTTCTGGTCCTACGAGCAAGAGTTGTTTTCTGGTAAGGAAAATTACTATTGTGCTCCCATTGCCATACACAGTGCAAATAGCACTGGCATCTGTTCCCAGCAAGTACAGTGTATTGGACTGAAGAGGAGCTACTGCTCTTCTCAGTTTCCTAAGCAGAGTTGAACTAGATATTGCCCGTGTGTAGGAAGCACAGTTCTTTTGTTCTGAGCAAGCTCAATGTTCTGGCCCTATAGGAAACACATTAGAGTTGAATACTGCTCTTTTCTCAAAAGCAGAGTGTGTTTCTTGTAAGGCGAGCTAGAGTTTGTTTCCCAGTCCTAAATGGAGTTGATTCACATGCAGTTTTTTGTCCTACGAGCAAGAGTTGTTTTCTGGTAAGTCGAGTCACTATTGTGCTCCAATTGCCATTCACAGTGCAAATAGCCGTCGCATCTGTTCTCAGCAAGTACAGTTTATCGGACTGAAGAAGAGCTACTGTTCTTGTCAGTTTCCTAAGCAGAGTTGAAATAGATATGGCCCATGTTTGTAGGAAGCACAGTTCTTTTGTTCTGAGCAAGCTCACTTATCTGGCCCTATAGGAAACACAGCAGAGTAGAAGAGTGCTCTTTTCTCTAAAGCAGATTGTGTTTCTTGTAAGGCGAGCTCGCGTTTCTTTCCCAGTCCTAAATGGAGTTGAGTCACAAACAGTTTTTGTTCCTACGAGCATGAGTTGTTTTCTGGTAAGAAGAGTCACTATTGTGCTCCAAATGCCATACACAGTGCAAATGGCACTCGCGTCTGTTCCCAGCAAGTACAGTGTATCGGACTGAAGAGGAGCTACTGTTCTCATCAGTTTCCTAAGCAGAGTTGAACAACATATGGTCCGTGTGTGTAGGAAGCACAGTTCTTTTGTTCTGAGCAGGCTCACTGTTTGGACCCCATAGGAAACACAGTAGAGTAGAAGAGTGCTCTTTTCTCTAAAGCAGAGTGTGTTTCTTGTAAGGCGAGCTATCGTTTGTTCTGCAGTCCTAAATGGAGTTGAATCCCATGCAGTTTCTGGTACTACGAGCAAGAGTTGTTTTCTGGTAAGAAGATTCACTATTGCGCTGCCATTGCCATACACAGGACAAATAGCACTGGCATCTGTTCGCAGCAACTACAGTGTATTGGACTGAAGAGGATCTACTGTTCTTGTCAGGTTCCTAAGCAGAATTGAACTAGATATGGCCGTGTGTGTAGGAAGCACAGTTCTTTTGTTCTGAGAATGCTCACTGTTCGGACCCAAAAGGAAACACAGTAGAGTAGATGAGTGCTCTTTTCTCAAAAGCAGAGTGTGTTTTTTGTAAGGCAAGCTATCGTTTGTTTCCCAGTCCTAAATGGAGTGGAATCACATGCAGTTTCTGTCCTACGAGCAAGAGTTGTTTTATGGTAAGAATAGTCACTATTGTGCTGCCATTGCCATACACAGGACAAATAGCACTCGCATCTGTTCCCAGCAAGTACAGTGTATTGGACTGAATAGGAGCTACTGTTCTTGTCAGTTTCCTAAGCAGAGTTGAACTAGATATGATCCGTGTGTGTAGGAAGCACAGTTCTTTTGTTCTGAGCAAGCTCACTTTTTGGACCCCATAGGAAACACAGTAGAGTAGAAGAGTGCTCTTTTCTCTAAAGCAGAGTGTGTTTCTTGTAAGGCGAGCTCGCGTTTGTTTCCCAGTCCTAAATGGATTTGAGTCACATGCAGTTTTTGGTCCTAAGAACAAGAGTTGTTTTCTGGTAAGAAGAGTCACTATTGTGCTCCAAATGCCATACACAGTGCAAATAGCACTCGCGTCTGTTCCCTGCATGTACAGTGTATTGGACTGAATAGGAGCTACTGTTCTTGTCAGTTTCCTAAGCAGAGTTAAACTAGATATGGTCCATGTGTGTAGGAAGCACAATTCTTTTGTTCTGAGCAATCTCACTGTTTGGACCCCATAGGAAACACAGTAGAGTAGAAGAGTGCTCTTTTCTCAAGTGCAGAATGTGTTTTTTATAAGGCGAGCTAGTGTTTGTTTCCCAGTCCTAAATGGAGTTGAGTCACATGCAGGTTTTGTCCTACGAGCAAGAGTTGTTTTCTGGTAAGGAAAGTCACTATTGCGCTCTCATTGCCATACACAGTGCAAATAGCACTCGCGTCTGTTCCCAGCAAGAACAGTGTATTGGAATGAAGAGGAGCTACTGTTCTTGTCAGTTTCCTAAGCAGAGTTGAACTACATATGGTCCGTGTGTGTAGGAAGCACAGTTCTTTTGTTCTGAGCAAGCTCTCTGTTTGGACCCCATAGGAAACACAGTAGAGTAGAAGAGTGCTCTTTTCTCTAAAGCAGAGTATGTTTCTTGTAAGGCGAGCTAGAGTTTGTTTCCCAGTCCTAAGTGGAGTTGAATCACATGCAGTTTCTGGTCCTACGAGCAAGAGTTGTTTTCTGGTAAGGAAAATTACTATTGTGCTCCCATTGCCATACACAGTGCAAATAGCACTGGCATCTGTTCCCAGCAAGTACAGTGTATTGGACTGAAGAGGAGCTACTGCTCTCCTCAGTTTCCTAAGCAGAGTTGAACTAGATATTGCCCGTGTGTAGGAAGCACAGTTCTTTTGTTCTGAGCAAGCTCAATGTTCTGGCCCTATAGGAAACACATTAGAGTTGAATACTGCTCTTTTCTCAAAAGCAGAGTGTGTTTCTTGTAAGGCGAGCTAGAGTTTGTTTCCCAGTCCTAAATGGAGTTGATTCACATGCAGTTTTTTGTCCTACGAGCAAGAGTTGTTTTCTGGTAAGTCGAGTCACTATTGTGCTCCAATTGCCATTCACAGTGCAAATAGCCGTCGCATCTGTTCTCAGCAAGTACAGTTTATCGGACTGAAGAAGAGCTACTGTTCTTGTCAGTTTCCTAAGCAGAGTTGAAATAGATATGGCCCATGTTTGTAGGAAGCACAGTTCTTTTGTTCTGAGCAAGCTCACTTATCTGGCCCTATAGGAAACACAGCAGAGTAGAAGAGTGCTCTTTTCTCTAAAGCAGATTGTGTTTCTTGTAAGGCGAGCTCGCGTTTCTTTCCCAGTCCTAAATGGAGTTGAGTCACAAACAGTTTTTGTTCCTACGAGCATGAGATGTTTTCTGGTAAGAAGAGTCACTATTGTGCTCCAAATGCCATACACAGTGCAAATAGCACTCGCGTCTGTTCCCAGCAAGTACAGTGTATTGGACTGAAGAGGAGCTACTGCTCTTGTCAGTTTCCTAAGCAGAGTTGAACTAGATATGGTCCATGTGTGTAGGAAACACAGTTCTTTTGTTCTGAGCAGGCTCACTGTTTGGACCCCATAGGAAACACCATAGAGTAGAAGAGTGCTCTTTTCTCAAAAGCAGAGTGTGTTTCTTGTAAGGCAAGCTAGCGTTTGTTTCCCAGTCCTAAATGGAGTTGAATCACATGCAGTTTCTGGTTCTACGAGCAAGAGTTGTTTAATGGTAAGAAGATTCACTATTGCGCTGCCATTGCCATACACAGGACAAATAGCCCTGGCGTCTGTTCCCAGCAATTACACTGTATTGGACTGAAGAGGATCTACTGTTCTTGTCAGGTTCCTAAGCAGAATTGAGCTAGATATGACCGTGTGTGTAGGAAGCACAGTTCTTTTGTTCTGAGCAAGTTCACTGTTCGGACCCAAAAGGAAACAGAGTAGAGTAGAAGAGTGCTCTTTTCTCAAAAGCAGAGTGTGTTTTTTGTAAGTCAAGCTATCGTTTGTTTCCCAGTCCTAAATGGAGTTCAATCACATGCAGTTTCTGGTCCTACGAGCAAGAGTTGTTTTCTGGTAAGGAAAGTCACTATTGCGCTCCTTTTGCCATACACAGTGCAAATAGCACTCGCGTCTGTTCCCAGCAAGTACAGTGTATCGGACTGAAGAGGAGCTACTGTTCTTGTCAGTTTCCTAAGCAGAGTTGAACTAGATATGGCCCGTGTGTTTAGGAAGCACAGTTATCATGCTCTGAGCAAGCTCACTGTTCTGGCCCTATAGGAAACACAGTAGAGTAGAAGAGTGCTCTTTTCTAAAAAGGAGAGAGTGTTTCTTGTAAGGCAAGCTAGCATTTGTTTCCCAGTCCTAAATGGCATTGAATCACATGCATTTTGTGTTCCTACGAGCAAGAGTTGTTTTCTGCTAAGGAGAGTCACTATTGCGCTGTCATTGCCATACACAGTGCAAATAGCACTTGCGTCTGTTCCCAGCAAGTACAGTGTATCGGACTGAAGAGGAGCTACTGTTCTCGTCAGTTTCCTAAGCAGAGTTGAAGTACATATGGTCCGTGTGTGTAGGAAGCACAGTTCTTTTGTTCTGAGCAGGCTCACTGTTTGGACCCCATAGGAAACACAGTAGAGTAGAAGAGTGCTCTTTTCTCTAAAGCAGAGTGTGTTTCTTGTAAGGCGAGCTATCGTTTGTTCTGCAGTCCTAAATGGAGTTGAATCCCATGCAGTTTCTGGTACTACGAGCAAGAGTTGTTTTCTGTTAAGAAGATTCACTATTGTGCTGCCATTGCCATACACAGGACAAATAGCACTGGCATCTGTTCGCAGCAACTACAGTGTATTGGACTGAAGAGGATCTACTGTTCTTGTCAGGTTCCTAAGCAGAATTGAACTAGATATGGCCGTGTGTGTAGGAAGCACAGTTCTTTTGTTCTGAGCATGCTCACTGTTCGGACCCAAAAGGAAACACAGTAGAGTAGATGAGTGCTCTTTTCTCAAAAGCAGAGTGTGTTTTTTGTAAGGCAAGCTATCGTTTGTTTCCCAGTCCTAAATGGAGTGGAATCACATGCAGTTTCTGTCCTACGAGCAAGAGTTGTTTTATGGTAAGAATAGTCACTATTGTGCTGCCATTGCCATACACAGGACAAATAGCACTCGCATCTGTTCCCAGCAAGTACAGTGTATTGGACTGAATAGGAGCTACTGTTCTTGTCAGTTTCCTAAGCAGAGTTGAACTAGATATGATCCATGTGTGTAGGAAGCACAGTTCTTTTGTTCTGAGCAAGATCACTGTTTGGACCCCATAGAAAACACAGTAGAGTAGAAGAGTGCTCTTTTCTCAAAAGCAGAGTGTGTTTCTTGTAAGGCGAGCTAGCGTTTGTTTCCCAGGCCTAAATGGAGTGGAATCACATGCAGTTTCTGGTCCTACGAGCAAGAGTTGTTTTATGGTAAGAATAGTCACTATTGAGCTGCCACTGCCATACACAGGACAAATAGCACTGGCGTCTCTCCCCAGCAAGTACAGTGTATTAGACTGAAGAGGATCTACTGTTCTTGTCAGGTTCCTAAGCAGAATTGAACTAGATATGGCCGTGTGTGTAGGAAGCACAGTTCTTTTGTTCTGAGCAAGCTCACTTTTTGGACCCCATAGGAAACACAGAAGAGTAGAAGAGTGCTCTTTTCTCTAAAGCAGAGTGTGTTTCTTGTAAGGCGAGCTCGTGTTTGTTTCCCAGTCCTAAATGGATTTGAGTCACATGCAGTTTTTGGTCCTAAGAACAAGAGTTGTTTTCTGGTAAGAAGAGTCACTATTGCGCTCCAAATGCCATACACAGTGCAAATAGCACTCGCGTCTGTTCCCTGCATGTACAGTGTATTGGACTGAATAGGAGCTACTGTTCTTGACAGTTTCCTAAGCAGAGTTAAACTAGATATGGTCCATGTGTGTAGGAAGCACAATTCTTTTGTTCTGAGCAAGCTCACTGTTTGGACCCCATAGGAAACACAGTAGAGTAGAAGAGTGCTCTTTTCTAAAAAGCAGAGTGTGTTTCTTGTAAGGCGAGCTAGCATTTGTTTCCCAGTCCTAAATGGAGTTGAATCACATGCAGTTTCTAGTCCTACTAACAAGAGTTGTTTTCTGGTAAGGACAGTCACTATTGCGCTCCCATTGCCATACACAGGGCAAATAGCACTCGCGTATTTTCCCAGCAAGTACAGTGTATTGGACTGAATAGGAGCTACTGTTCTTGTCAGTTTCCTAAGCAGAGTTGAACTACATATGGTCCTTGTGTGTAGGAAGCACAGTTATTATGTTCTGAGCAAGCTCACTGTTCTGGCCCTATAGGAAACACACTAGAGTAGAAGAGTGCTATTTTCTCTAAAGCAGCGTGTGTTTCTTGTAAGGCGAGCTCGCGTTTGTTTCCCAGTCCTAAATGGAGTTGAGTCACATGAAGTTTTTGGTCCTACGAGCAAGAGTTGTTTTATGGTAAGAAGAGTCACTATTGTGCTCCAAATGCCATACACAGTGCAAATAGCACTCGCATCTGTTCCCAGCAAGTACAGTGTATTGGACTGAATAGGAGCTACTGTTCTTGTCAGTTTCCTAAGCAGAGTTGAACTAGATATGATCCGTGTGTGTAGGAAGCACAGTTCTTTTGTTCTGAGCAAGCTCACTTTTTGGACCCCATAGGAAACACAGTAGAATAGAAGAGTGCTCTTTTCTCTAAAGCAGAGTGTGTTTCTTGTAAGGCGAGCTCGCGTTTGTTTCCCAGTCCTAAATGGATTTGAGTCACATGCAGTTTTTGGTCCTAAAAACAAGAGTTGTTTTCTGGTAAGAAGAGTCACTATTGTGCTCCAAATGCCATACACAGTGCAAATAGCACTCGCGTCTGTTCCCTGCATGTGCAGTGTATTGGACTGAATAGGAGCTACTGTTCTTGTCAGTATCCTACTCAGAGTTAAACTAGATATGGTCCATGTGTGTAGGAAGCACAGTTCTTTTGTTCTTAGCAAGCTCACTGTTTGGACCCCATAGGAAACACAGTAGAGTAGAAGAGTGCTCTTTTCTAAAAAGCAGAGTGTGTTTCTTGTAAGGCGAGCTAGCGTTTGTTTCGCAGTCCTAAATGGAGTTGAATCCCATGCAGTTTCTGGTCCTATGAGCAAGAGTTGTTTTCTGGTAAGAAGAGTCACTATTGTGCTCCAAATGCGATACACAGTGCAAATAGCACTCGCGTCTGTTCCAGGCATGTACAGTGTATTGGACTGAATAGGAGCTACTGTTCTTGTCAGTTTCCTAAGCATTTGAACTAGATATGGTCCATGTGTGTAGGAAGCACAGTTCTTTTGTTCTGAGCAAGCTCACTGTTTGGACCCCATAGGAAACACAGTAGAGTAGAAGAGTGCTCTTTTCTGAAAAGCAGAGTGTGTTTCTTGTAAGGCGAGCTAGCATTTGTTTCCCAGTCCTAAGTGGCGTTGAATCACATGCAGTTTGTGTTCCTACGAGCAAGAGTTGTTTTCTGGTAAGGAAAGTCACTATTGCACTCTCATTGCCATACACAGTGCAAATAGCACTGGCGTCTCTTCCCAGAAGTACAGTGTATTGGACTGAAGAGGAGCTACTTTTCTTGTCAGTTTACTAAGCAGAGTTGAACTAGATATGGTCCATGTGTGTAGGAAGCACAGTTCTTTTGTTCTGAGCAAGCTCACTGTTCTGGCCTCATAGGAAACACAGTAGAGTAGAAGAGTGCTCTTTTCTCGAAAGCAGAGTGTGTTTCTTGTAAGGCGAGCTAGCGTTTGTTTCGCAGTCCTAAATGGAGTTGAATCCCATGCAGTTTCTGGTACTACGAGCAAGAGTTGTTTCCTGGTAAGAAGAGTCACTATTGCGCTCCAAATGCCATACACAGTGCAAATAGCACTCGCGTCTGTTCCCACCATGTAGTGTATTGGACTGAAGAGAAGCTACTGTTCTTGTCAGTTTCCTAAGCAGAGTTGAACTAGATATGATCCATGTGTGTAGGAAGCACAGTTCTTTTGTTCTGAGCAAGATCACTGTTTGGACCCCATAGAAAACACAGTAGAGTAGAAGAGTGCTCTTTTCTCAAAAGCAGAGTGTGTTTCTTGTAAGGCGAGCTAGCGTTTGTTTCCCAGGCCTAAATGGAGTGGAATCACATGCAGTTTCTGGTCCTACGAGCAAGAGTTGTTTTATGGTAAGAATAGTCACTATTGCGCTGCCACTGCCATACACAGGACAAATAGCACTGGCGTCTCTCCCCAGCAAGTACAGTGTATTAGACTGAAGAGGATCTACTGTTCTTGTCAGGTTCCTAAGCAGAATTGAACTAGATATGGCCGTGTGTGTAGGAAGCACAGTTCTTTTGTTCTGAGCAAGCTCACTGTTCGGACACCATAGGAAACACAGTAGAGTAGACGAGTGCTCATTTCTGAAAAGCAGAGTGTGTTTCTTGTAAGGCGAGCTAGGGTTTGTTTCCTAGTCCTAAATGGAGTTGAATCACATGCAGTTTCTAGTCCTACGAACAAGAGTTGTTTTCTGGTAAGGAAAGTCACTATTGCGCTCCCATTGCCATACACAGGGCAAATAGCACTCGCCTCTTTTCCCAGCAAGTACAGTGTATTGGACTGAATAGGAGCTACTGTTCTTGTCAGTTTACTAAGCAGAGTTGAACTACATATGGTCCATGTGTGTAGGAAGCACAGTTCTTTTGTTCTGAGCAAGCTCACTGTTTGGACCCCATAGGAAACACATTAGAGAAGAATACTGCTCTTTTCTCAAAAGCAGAGTGTGTTTCTTGTAAGGCGAGCTAGAGTTTGTTTCCCAGTCCTAAATGGAGTTGAGTCACATGCAGTTTTTTGTCCTACGAGCAAGAGTTGTTTTCTGGTAAGGAAAGTCACTATTGCGCTCTCATTGCCATACACAGTGCAAATAGCACTCGCGTCTGTTCCCAGCAAGAACAGTGTATTGGAATGAAGAGGAGCTACTGTTCTTGTCAGTTTCCTAAGCAGAGTTGAACTACATATGGTCCGTGTGTGTAGGAAGCACAGTTCTTTTGTTCTGAGCAAGCTCTCTGTTTGGACCCCATAGGAAACACAGTAGAGTAGAAGAGTGCTCTTTTCTCTAAAGCAGAGTGTGTTTCTTGTAAGGCGAGCTAGAGTTTGTTTCCCAGTCCTAAATGGAATTGAATCACATGCAGTTTCTGGTCCTACGAGCAAGAGTTGTTTTCTGGTAAGGAAAATTACTATTGCGCAGCCATTGTCATACACAGGACAAATAGCCCTGGCGTCTGTTCCCAGCAAGTACAGTGTATTGGACTGAAGAGGAGCTACTGTTCTTCTCAGTTTCCTAAGCAGAGTTGAACTAGATATTGCCCGTGTGTAGGAAGCACAGTTCTTTTGTTCTGAGCAAGCTCAATGTTCTGGCCCTATAGGAAACACATTAGAGTAGAATACTGCTCTTTTCTCAAAAGCAGAGTGTGTTTCTTGTAAGGCGAGCTAGAGTTTGTTTCCCAGTCCTAAATGGAGTTGAGTCACATGCATTTTTTGTCCTATGAGCAAGAGTTGTTTTCTGGTAAGTCGAGTCACTATTGTGCTCCAATTGCCATTCACAGTGCAAATAGCACTCGCGTCTGTTCTCAGCAAGTACAGTGTATCGGACTGAAGAGGAGCTACTGTTCTTGTCAGTTTCCTAAGCAGAGTTGAACTAGATATGGCCCATGTGTGTAGGAAGCACAGTTCTTTTGTTCTGAGCAAGCTCACTTATCTGGCCCTATAGGAAACACAGTAGAGTAGAAGAGTGCTCTTTTCTCTAAAGCAGAGTGTGCTTCTTGTAAGGCGAGCTCGCGTTTCTTTCCCAGTCCTAAATGGAGTTGAGTCACAGAAAGTTTTTGGTCCTACGAGCATGAGTTGTTTTCTGGTAAGAAGAGTCACTATTGCGCTCCAAATGCCATACACAGTGCAAATAGCACTCGCGTCTGTTCCCAGCAAGTACAGTGTATTGGACTGAAGAGGAGCTACTGCTCTTGTCAGTTTCCTAAGCAGAGTTTAACTAGATATGGTCCATGTGTGTAGGAAGCACAGTTCTTTTGTTCTGAGCAAGCTCACTGTTTGGACCCCATAGGAAACACCGTAGAGTAGAAGAGTGCTCTTTTCTCAAAAGCAGAGTGTGTTTCTTGTAAGGCGAGCTAGCGTTTGTTTCCCAGTCCTAAATGGAGTTGAATCACATGCAGTTTCTGGTTCTACGAGCAAGAGTTGTTTAATGGTAAGAAGATTCACTATTGCGCTGCCATTGCCATACACAGGACAAATAGCCCTGGCGTCTGTTCCAGCAATTACAGTGTATTGGACTGAAGATGATCTACTGTTCTTGTCAGGTTCCTAAGCAGAATTGAACTAGATATGACCGTGTGTGTAGGAAGCACAGTTCTTTTGTTCTGAGCAAGCTCACTGTTCGGACCCAAAAGGAAACAGAGTAGAGTAGAAGAGTGCTCTTTTCTCAAAAGCAGAGTGTGTTTTTTGTAAGTCAAGCTATCGTTTGTTTCCCAGTCCTAAATGGAGTTGAATCACATGCAGTTTCTGGTCCTACGAGCAAGAGTTGTTTTATGGTAATAATAGTCACTATTGTGCTGCCATTTCCATACACAGGACAAATAGTACTGGCGTCTGTTCGCAGCAAGTACAGTGTATTGGACTGAAGAGGATCTACTGTTCTTGTCAGGTTCCTAAGCAGAATTGAACTAGATATGGCCGTGTGTGTAGGAAGCACAGTTCTTTTGTTCTGAGCAAGCTCACTGTTCGGACACCATAGGAAACACAGTAAAGTAGACGAGTGCTCATTTCTGAAAAGCAGAGTGTGTTTCTTGTAAGGCGAGCTAGGGTTTGTTTCCTAGTCCTAAATGGAGTTGAATCACATGCAGTTTCTAGTCCTACGAACAAGAGTTGTTTTCTGGTAAGGAAAGTCACTATTGCGCTCCCATTGCCATACACAGGGCAAATAGCACTCGCCTCTTTTCCCAGCAAGTACAGTGTATTGGACTGAATAGGAGCTACTGTTCTTGTCAGTTTACTAAGCAGAGTTGAACTACATATGGTCCATGTGTGTAGGAAGCACAGTTCTTTTGTTCTGAGCAAGCTCACTGTTTGGACCCCATAGGAAACACATTAGAGAAGAATACTGCTCTTTTCTCAAAAGCAGAGTGTGTTTCTTGTAAGGCGAGCTAGAGTTTGTTTCCCAGTCCTAAATGGAGTTGAGTCACATGCAGTTTTTTGTCCTACGAGCAAGAGTTGTTTTCTGGTAAGGAAAGTCACTATTGCGCTCTCATTGCCATACACAGTGCAAATAGCACTCGCGTCTGTTCCCAGCAAGAACAGTGTATTGGAATGAAGAGGAGCTACTGTTCTTGTCAGTTTCCTAAGCAGAGTTGAACTACATATGGTCCGTGTGTGTAGGAAGCACAGTTCTTTTGTTCTGAGCAAGCTCTCTGTTTGGACCCCATAGGAAACACAGTAGAGTAGAAGAGTGCTCTTTTCTCTAAAGCAGAGTGTGTTTCTTGTAAGGCGAGCTAGAGTTTGTTTCCCAGTCCTAAATGGAATTGAATCACATGCAGTTTCTGGTCCTACGAGCAAGAGTTGTTTTCTGGTAAGGAAAATTACTATTGCGCTCCCATTGCAATACACAGTGCAAATAGCACTGGCATCTGTTCCCAGCAAGTACAGTGTATTGGACTGAAGAGGAGCTACTGTTCTTCTCAGTTTCCTAAGCAGAGTTGAACTAGATATTGCCCGTGTGTAGGAAGCACAGTTCTTTTGTTCTGAGCAAGCTCAATGTTCTGGCCCTATAGGAAACACATTAGAGTAGAATACTGCTCTTTTCTCAAAAGCAGAGTGTGTTTCTTGTAAGGCGAGCTAGAGTTTGTTTCCCAGTCCTAAATGGAGTTGAGTCACATGCATTTTTTGTCCTATGAGCAAGAGTTGTTTTCTGGTAAGTCGAGTCACTATTGTGCTCCAATTGCCATTCACAGTGCAAATAGCACTCGCGTCTGTTCTCAGCAAGTACAGTGTATCGGACTGAAGAGGAGCTACTGTTCTTGTCAGTTTCCTAAGCAGAGTTGAACTAGATATGGCCCATGTGTGTAGGAAGCACAGTTCTTTTGTTCTGAGCAAGCTCACTTATCTGGCCCTATAGGAAACACAGTAGAGTAGAAGAGTGCTCTTTTCTCTAAAGCAGAGTGTGCTTCTTGTAAGGCGAGCTCGCGTTTCTTTCCCAGTCCTAAATGGAGTTGAGTCACAGAAAGTTTTTGGTCCTACGAGCATGAGTTGTTTTCTGGTAAGAAGAGTCACTATTGCGCTCCAAATGCCATACACAGTGCAAATAGCACTCGCGTCTGTTCCCAGCAAGTACAGTGTATTGGACTGAAGAGGAGCTACTGCTCTTGTCAGTTTCCTAAGCAGAGTTTAACTAGATATGGTCCATGTGTGTAGGAAGCACAGTTCTTTTGTTCTGAGCAAGCTCACTGTTTGGACCCCATAGGAAACACCGTAGAGTAGAAGAGTGCTCTTTTCTCAAAAGCAGAGTGTGTTTCTTGTAAGGCGAGCTAGCGTTTGTTTCCCAGTCCTAAATGGAGTTGAATCACATGCAGTTTCTGGTTCTACGAGCAAGAGTTGTTTAATGGTAAGAAGATTCACTATTGCGCTGCCATTGCCATACACAGGACAAATAGCCCTGGCGTCTGTTCCAGCAATTACAGTGTATTGGACTGAAGATGATCTACTGTTCTTGTCAGGTTCCTAAGCAGAATTGAACTAGATATGACCGTGTGTGTAGGAAGCACAGTTCTTTTGTTCTGAGCAAGCTCACTGTTCGGACCCAAAAGGAAACAGAGTAGAGTAGAAGAGTGCTCTTTTCTCAAAAGCAGAGTGTGTTTTTTGTAAGTCAAGCTATCGTTTGTTTCCCAGTCCTAAATGGAGTTGAATCACATGCAGTTTCTGGTCCTACGAGCAAGAGTTGTTTTATGGTAAGAATAGTCACTATTGTGCTGCCATTTCCATACACAGGACAAATAGTACTGGCGTCTGTTCGCAGCAAGTACAGTGTATTGGACTGAACAGGATCTACTGTTCTTGTCAGGTTCCTAAGCAGAATTGAACTAGATATGGCTGTGTGTGTGTAGGAAGCACAGTTCTTTCTTTCTGAGCAAGCTCACTGTTCGGACCCAAAAGGAAACACAGTAGAGTAGAAGAGTGCTCTTTTCTCAAAAGCAGAGTGTGTTTTTTGTAAGGCGAGCTATCGTTTGTTTCCCAGTCCTAAATGGAGTTGAATCACATGCAGTTTCTGGTCCTACGAGCAAGAGTTGTTTTCTGGTAAGGAAAGTCACTATTGTGCTCCCTTTGCCATACACAGTGCAAATAGCACTCGCGTCTGTTAACAGCAAGTACAGTGTATCGGACTGAAGAGGAGCTACTGTTCTTGTCAGTTTCCTAAGCAGAGTTGAACTAGATATGGCCCATGTGTGTAGGAAGCACAGTTCTTTTGTTCTGAGCAAGCTCACTTATCTGGCCCTATAGGAAACACAGTAGAGTAGAAGAGTGCTCTTTTCTCTAAAGCAGAGTGTGCTTCTTGTAAGGCGAGCTCGCGTTTCTTTCCCAGTCCTAAATGGAGTTGAGTCACAGAAAGTTTTTGGTCCTACGAGCATGAGTTGTTTTCTGGTAAGAAGAGTCACTATTGCGCTCCAAATGCCATACACAGTGCAAATAGCACTCGCGTCTGTTCCCAGCAAGTACAGTGTATTGGACTGAAGAGGAGCTACTGCTCTTGTCAGTTTCCTAAGCAGAGTTTAACTAGATATGGTCCATGTGTGTAGGAAGCACAGTTCTTTTGTTCTGAGCAAGCTCACTGTTTGGACCCCATAGGAAACACCGTAGAGTAGAAGAGTGCTCTTTTCTCAAAAGCAGAGTGTGTTTCTTGTAAGGCGAGCTAGCGTTTGTTTCCCAGTCCTAAATGGAGTTGAATCACATGCAGTTTCTGGTTCTACGAGCAAGAGTTGTTTAATGGTAAGAAGATTCACTATTGCGCTGCCATTGCCATACACAGGACAAATAGCCCTGGCGTCTGTTCCAGCAATTACAGTGTATTGGACTGAAGATGATCTACTGTTCTTGTCAGGTTCCTAAGCAGAATTGAACTAGATATGACCGTGTGTGTAGGAAGCACAGTTCTTTTGTTCTGAGCAAGCTCACTGTTCGGACCCAAAAGGAAACAGAGTAGAGTAGAAGAGTGCTCTTTTCTCAAAAGCAGAGTGTGTTTTTTGTAAGTCAAGCTATCGTTTGTTTCCCAGTCCTAAATGGAGTTGAATCACATGCAGTTTCTGGTCCTACGAGCAAGAGTTGTTTTATGGTAAGAATAGTCACTATTGTGCTGCCATTTCCATACACAGGACAAATAGTACTGGCGTCTGTTCGCAGCAAGTACAGTGTATTGGACTGAACAGGATCTACTGTTCTTGTCAGGTTCCTAAGCAGAATTGAACTAGATATGGCTGTGTGTGTGTAGGAAGCACAGTTCTTTCTTTCTGAGCAAGCTCACTGTTCGGACCCAAAAGGAAACACAGTAGAGTAGAATAGTGCTCTTTTCTCAAAAGCAGAGTGTGTTTTTTGTAAGGCGAGCTATCGTTTGTTTCCCAGTCCTAAATGGAGTTGAATCACATGCAGTTTCTGGTCCTACGAGCAAGAGTTGTTTTCTGGTAAGGAAAGTCACTATTGTGCTCCCTTTGCCATACACAGTGCAAATAGCACTCGCGTCTGTTAACAGCAAGTACAGTGTATCGGACTGAAGAGGAGCTACTGTTCTTGTCAGTTTCCTAAGCAGAGTTGAACTAGATATGGCCCTTGTGTTTAGGAAGCACAGTTATTATGTTCTGAGCAAGCTCACTGTTCTGGCCCTATAGGAAACACAGTAGAGTAGAAGAGTGCTCTTTTCTATAAAGCAGAGTGTGTTTCTTGTTAGGCGAGCTCGCATTTGTTTCCCAGTCCTAAATGGATTTGAGTCACATGCAGTTTTTGGTCCTATGAACAAGAGTTGTTTTCTGGTAAGAAGATTCACTATTGCGCTGCCATTGCCATACATAGGACAAATAGCACTGGCATCTGTTCGCAGCAACTACAGTGTATTGGACTGAAGAGGATCTATTGTTCTTGTCAGGTTCCTAAGCAGAATTGAACTAGATATGGCCGTGTGTGTAGGAAGCACAGTTCTTTTGTTCTGAGCATGCTCACTGTTCGGACCCAAAAGGAAACACAGTAGAGTAGATGTGTGCTCTTTTCTCAAATGCAGAGTGTGTTTTTTGTAAGGCAAGCTATGGTTTGTTTCCCAGTCCTAAATGGAGTGGAATCACATGCAGTTTCTGTCCTAGGAGCAAGAGTTGTTTTATGGTAAGAATAGTCACTATTGTGCTGCCATTGCCATACACAGGACAAATAGCACTGGCGTCTGTTTGCAGCAAATACAGTGTATTGGACTGAAGAGGATCTACTGTTCTTGTCAGGTTCCTAAGCAGAATTGAACTAGATATGGCCGTGTGTGTAGGAAGCACAGTTCTTTTGTTCTGAGCAAGCTCACTGTTCGGACCCCATAGGAAACACAGTAGAGTAGAAGAGTGCTCTTTTCTCAAAAGCAGAGTGTGTTTTTTCTAAGGCAAGCTATCGTTTGTTTCCCAGTCCTAAATGGAGTTGAATCACATGCAGTTTCTGGTCCTACGAGCAAGAGTTGTTTTCTGGTAAGGAAAGTCACTATTGCGCTCCCATTGCCATACACAGTGCAAATAGCACTCGCGTCTGTTCCCAGCAAGTACAGTGTATCGGACTGAAGAGGAGCTACTGTTCTTGTCAGTTTCCTAAGCAGAGTTGAACTAGATATGGCCCGTGTGTTTAGGAAGCACAGTTATTATGTTCTGAGCAAGCTCACTGTTCTGGCCCTATAGGAAACACAGTAGAGTAGAAGAGTGCTCTTTTCTATAAAGCAGAGTGTGTTACTTGTAAGGCGAGCTCGCGTTTGTTTCCCAGTCCTAAATAGATTTGAGTCACATGCAGTTTTTGGTCCTATGAGCAAGAGTTGTTTTCTGGTGAGAAGATTCACTATTTCGCTGCCATTGCCATACACAGGACAAATACCACTGGCATCTGTTCGCAGCAACTACAGTGTATTGGATTGAAGAGGATCTACTGTTCTTGTCAGGTTCCTAAGCAGAATTGAACTAGATATGGCCGTGTGTGTAGGAAGCACACTTCTTTTGTTCTGAGCAAGTTCACTGTTCGGACCCAAAAGGAAACACAGTAGAGTAGATGAGTGCTCTTTTCTCAAAAGAAGTGTGTGTTTTTTGTAAGGCAAGCTATCGTTTGTTTCCCAGTCCTAAATGGAGTTGAATCACATGCAGTTTCTTGTCCTAAAAGCAAGAGTTGTTTTCTGGTAAGGAAAGTCACTATTGTGCTCCCTTTGCCATACACAGTACAAATAGCACTCGCGTCTGTTCCCAGCAAGTACAGTGTATCGGACTGAAGAGGAGCTACTGTTCTTGTCAGTTTCCTAAGCAGAGTTGAACTAGATAAGGCCCGTGTGTTTAGGAAGCACAGTTATTATGTTCTGAGCAAGCTCACTGTTCTGGCCTTATAGGAAACAAAGTAGAGTAGAAGAGTGCTCCTTTCAATAAAGCAGAGTGTGTTTCTTTTAAGGCGAGCTCACGTTTGTTTCCCAGTCCTAAATGGATTTGAGTCACATGCAGTTTTTGGTCCTATGAGCAAGAGTTGTTTTCTGGTAAGAAGAGTCACTATTGTGCTCCCATTGCCATACACAGTGCAAATAGCACTCGCGTCTGTTCCCAGCAAGTACAGTGTATCGCACTGAAGAGGAGCTACTGTTCTTGTCAGTTTCCTAAGCAGAGTTGAACTAGATATGGCCCGTGTGTTTAGGAAGCACAGTTATTATGTTCTGAGCAAGCGCACTGTTCTGGCCTTATAGGAAACAAAGTAGCGTAGAAGAGTGCTCCTTTCTATAAAGCAGAGTGTGTTGCTTGTAAGGCGAGCTCACGTTTGTTTCCCAGTCCTAAATGGATTTGAGTCACATGCAGTTTTTGGTCCTATGAGCAAGAGTTGTTTTCTGGTAAGAAGAGTCACTATTGTGCTCCCATTGCCATACACAGTGCAAACAGCACTCGCGTCTGTTCCCAGCAAGTACAGTGTATCGGACTGAAGAGGAGCTACTGTTCTTGTCAGTTTCCTAAGCAGAGTTGAACTAGATATGGCCCGTGTGTAGGAAGCACAGTTCTTTTGTTCTGAGCAAGCTCACTGTTCTGGCCCTACAGGAAACACAGTAGAGTAGAAGAGTGCTCTTTTCTCTAAAGCAGATTGTGTTTCTTGTAAGGCGAGCTAGCGTTTGTTTCCCAGTCTTAAATGGAGGTGAATCACATGCAGTTTCTGGTCCTATGAGCAAGAGTTGTTTTAAGGTAAGAATAGTCACTATTGTGCTGCCATTGCCATACAGAGGACATATAGCACTGGCGTCTGTTCCCAGCAGTACAGTGTATTGGACTGAAGAGGAGCTACTGTTCTTGTCAGGTTCCTAAGAAAAATTGAACTAGATATGGCTGTGTGTGTAGGAAGCACAGTTATTTTGTTCTGAGAAAGCTCACTGTTCGGACCCCATAGGAAACACAGTAGAGTAGAAGAGTGCTCTTTTCTCTAAAGCAGAGTGTGTTTCTTGTAAGGCGAGCTAGCGTTTGTTTCCCAGACCTAAATGGAGTTGAGTCACATGCAGTTTTTTGTCCTACGAGCAAGAGTTGTTTTCTGGTAAGACGAGTCACTATTGTGCTCCAATTGCCATACACAGTGCAAATAGCACTCTCGTCTCTTCCCCGCAAGTACAGTGTATTGGACTGAAGAGGAGCTACTGTTCTTGTCAGTTTCAAAGCAGAGTTGACCTAGATATGGTCGATGTGTGTAGGAAGCACAGTTCTTTTGTTCTGAGCAAGCTCACTGTTTGGACCCCATAGGAAACACCGTAGAGTAGAAGAGTGCTCTTTTCTCAGAAGCAGAGTGTGTTTCTTGTAAGGCGTGCTAGCGTTTGTTTCCCAGTCCTAAATGGCGTTGAATCACATGCAGTTTCTGGTCCTACGAGCAAGAGTTGTTTTCTGGTAAGGAAAGTCACTACTGCGCTCCCATTGCCATACACAGTGCAAATAGCACTGGCGTCTGTTCCCAGCAAGTACAGTGTATCGGACTGAAGAGGAGCTACTGTTCTTGTCAGTTTCCTAAGCAGTATGAACTAGATAAGGACCGTGTGTGTAGAAAGCACAGTTCTTATGTTCTGAGCAAGCTCACTGTTCTGGCCCTATAGGAAACACAGTAGAGTAGAAGAGTGCTCTTTTCTCAAAAGCAGATTGTGTTTCTTGTAAGGGGAGCTAGCGTTTGTTTCCTAGTCCTAAATGGAGTTGAATCACATGCAGTTTCTGGTCCTACGAACAAGAGTTGTTTTCTGGTAAGGAAAGTCACTATTGCGCTCCCATTGCCATACACAGGGCAAATAGCACTCGCGTCTTTTCCCAGCAAGTACAGTGTATTGGACTGAAGAGGAGCTACTGTTCTTGTCTGTTTCCTAAGCAGAGTTGAACTACATATGGTCCTTGTGTATAGGAAGCACATTTCTTTTGTTCGAAGCAAGCTCACTGTTTGGACACCATAGGAAACACAGTAGAGTAGAAGAGTGCTCTTTTCTCTAAAGCAGAGTGTGTTTCTTGTAAGGCGAGCTAGCGTTTGTTTCCCAGTCCTAAATGGAGTGGAATCACATTCCGTTTCTGTCCTACGAGCAAGAGTTGTTTTATGGTAAGAATAGTCAGTATTGTGCTGCCATTGCCATACACAGGACAAATAGTACTGGCGTCTGTTCGCAGCAAGTACAGTGTATTGGACTGAAGAGGATCTACTCTTCTTGTCAGGTTCCTAAGCAGAATTGAACTAGATATGGCCGGGTGTGTAGGAAGCACAGTTCTTTTGTTCTGAGCAAGCTCACTGTTCGGACCCCATAAGAAACACAGTAGAGTAGAAGAGTGCTCTTTTCTCAAAAGCAGAGTGGGTTTTTTGTAAGGCAAGCTATCATTTTTTTCCCAGTCCTAAATGGAGTAGAATCACATGCAGTTTCTGGTCTTACGAGCAAGAGTTGTTTTCTGGTAAGGAAAGTCACTATTGTGCTCCCTTTGAAATTCACAGTGCAAATAGCACTCGCTTCTGTTCCCAGCAAGTACAGTGTATCGGACTGAAGAGGAGCTACTGTTCTTGTCAGTTTCCTAAGCAGAGTTGAACTAGATACGGTCCATGTGTGTAGGAAGCACAGTTCTTTGTTCTGAGCAAGCTCACTGTTTATACCCCATAGGAAACACAGTAGAGTAGATGAGTGCTCTTTTCTCAAAAGCAGAGAGTGTTTCATGTAAGGCAAGCTAGCATTTGTTTCCCAGTCCTAAACGGAGTTGAATCACATGCAGTTTCTGGTCCACGAGCAAGAGTTGTTTTCTGGTAAGGTAAGTCACTATTGCGCTCCCATTGCCATACACAGTGCAAATATCACTCGCGTCTGTTCCCAGCAAGTACAGTATATCGGACTGAAGAGGAGCTACAGTTCTTGTCAGTTTCCTAAGCAGAGTTGAACTAGATATGGCCCGTGTGTAGGAAGCACAGTTCTTTTGTTCTGAGCAAGCTCACTGATCTGGCCCTATAGGAAACACAGTAGAGTAGAAGAGTGCTCTTTTCTCTAAAGCAGATTGTGTTTCTTGTAAGGCAAGCTAGCATTTGTTTCCCAGTCCTAAATGGAGTTGAATCACATGCAGTTTCTGGTCCTGCGAGCAAGAGTTGTTTTATGATAAGAATAGTCACTATTGTGCTGCCATTGCCATACACAGGACAAATAGCACTGGCTTCTGTTCCCAGCAGTACAGTGTATTGGACTGAAGAGGAGCTACTGTTCTTGTCAGGTTCCTAAGCAGAATTGAACTAGATATGGCTGTGTGTGTAGGAAGCACAGTTCTTTTGTTCTGAGAAAGCTCACTGTTCGGACCCCATAGGAAACACAGTAGAGTAGAAGAGTGCTCTTTTCTCAAAGCAGAGTGTGTTTCTTGTAAGGTGAGCTAGCGTTTGTTTCCCAGACCTAAATGGAGTTGAGTCACATGCAGTTTTTTGTCCTACGAGCAAGAGTTGTTTTCTGGTAAGACGAATCACTATTGTGCTCCAATTGCCATACACAGTGCAAATAGCACTCGCGTCTCTTCCCCGCAAGTACAGTGTATTGGACTGAAGAGGAGCTACTGTTCTTGTCAGTTTCCTAAGCAGAGTTGAACTAGATATGGTCGATGTGTGTAGGAAGCACAGTTTTTTGTTCTGAGCAAGCTCACTGTTTGGACCCAATAGGAAACACAGTAGAGTAGAAGAGTGTTCTTTTCTCAGAAGCAGAGTGTGTTTCTTCTAAGGCGAGCTAGCATTTGTTTCCCAGTCCTAAATGGCGTTGAATCACATGCAGTGTGTGGTCCTACAAGCAAGAGTTGTTTTCTCGTAAGGAAAGTCACTATTGCGCTCCCTTTGCCATACACAGTGCAAATAGCACTCGCGTCTGTTTCCAGCAAGTACAGTGTATCGGACTAAAGAGTAGCTACTGTTCTTAGCAGTTTCCTAAGCAGAGTTGAACTAGATATGGTCCATGTGTATAGGAAGCACAGTTCTTTGTTCTGAGCAAGCTCACTGTTTGGACCCCATAGGAAACACAGTAGAGTAGAAGAGTGCTCTTTCTCAAAAGAAGAGTGTGTTTCTTGTAAGGCGATCCAGCGTTTGTTTCCCAGTCCTAAATGGAGTTGAATCACATGCATTTTCTGGTCCTACGAGCAAGAGTTGTTTTCTGGTAAGGAAAGTCACTATTGCTCTCCCATTGCCATACACAGTGCAAATAGCACTCGCGTCTGTTCCCAGCAAGTACAGTGTATAGGACTGAAGAGGAGCTACTGTTCTTGTCAGTCTCCTAAGCAGAGTTGAACTAGATATGGCCCGTGTGTCTAGGAAGCACGGTTCATTTGTTCTGAGCAAGCTCACTGTTCTGGCCCTATAGGAAACACAGTAGAGTAGAACAGTGCTCTTTTCTCTAAAGCAGAGTATGTTTCTTGTAAGGCGAGCTCGCGTTTGTTTCCCAGTCCTAAAAGGAGTTGAGTCACAGGCAGTTTTTGGTCCTATGAGCAAGAGTTGTTTTCTGGTAAGAAGAGTCACTATTGCGCTTCAAATGCCATACACAGTGCAAATAGCACTCGCGTCTGTTCCCAGCAAGCACAGTGTATTGCACTGAATAGGAGCTACTGTTCTTGTCAGTTTCCTAAGCAGAGTTGAACTACATATGGTCCTTGTGTGTAGGAATCACCGTTCTTATGTTCTGAGCAAGCTCACTGTTTGGACCCCATAGGAAACACAGTAGAGTAGAAGAGTGCTCTTTTCTCTAAAGCAGAGTGTGTTTCTCGTAAGGCGAGCTAGCATTTGTTTCCCAGTCCTAAATGGCGTTGAATCACATGCAGTGTGTGGTCCTCCGAGCAAGAGTTGTTTTCTGGTAAGGAAAGCCACTATTGCGCTCTCATTGCCATACACAGTGCAAATAGCACTCACGTCTGTTCCCAGGAAGTACAGTGTATTGGACTGAAGAGGAGCTACTGTTCTGGTCAGTCTCCTAAGCAGAGTTGAACTAGATATGGCCCGTGTGTCTAGGAAGCACAGTTCATTTGTTCTGAGCAAGCTCACTGTTCTGGCCCTATAGGAAACACTGTAGAGTAGAAGAGTGCTCTTTTCTCAAAAGCAGAGTGTGTTTCTTGTAAGGCGAGCTAGAGTTTGTTTCCCAGTCCTAAATGGAGTTGAGTCACATGCACTTTTTTGTGCTACGAGCAAGAGTTGTTTTCTGTTATGACGAGTCACTATTGTGCTCCAATTGCCATACACAGTGCAAGTAGCACTCGCGTCTGTTCTCATCATGTACAGTGTATCGGAATGAAGAGGAGCTACTGTTCTTGTCAGTTTCCTAAGCAGAGTTGAACTAGATATGGCCTGTGTGTGTAGGAGGCACAGTTATTATGTTCTGAGCAAGCTCACTGTTCTGGCCCTATAGGAAACACAGTAGAGTAGAAGAGTGCTCTTTTCTCTAAAGCAGAGTGTGTTTCTTGTAAGGCGAGCTCGCGTTTGTTTCCCAGTCCTAAATGGAGTTGAGTCACAGGCAGTTTTTGGTCCTACGAGCAAGAGTTGTTATCTGGTAGGAAGAGTCACTATTGCGCTCCAAATGCCATACACAGTGCAAATAGCACTCGCGTCTGTTCCCAGCAAGCACAGTGTATTGGACTAAATAGGAGCTACTGTTCTTGTCAGTTTCCTAAGCAGAGTTGAACTAGATATGGTCCATGTGTGGGAATTACAGTTCTTTTGTTCTGAGTAAGCTCACTGTTTGGAACCCGTAGGAAACACAGTAGAGTAGAAGAGTGCTCTTTTCTCAAAAGCAGAATGTGTTTCTTGTAAGGCGAGCTAGCGTTTGTTTCCCAGTCCTAAATGGAGTTGAATCACATGCAGTTTCTGGTCCTACGAGCAAGAGTTGTTTTCTGGTAAGGAAAGTCACTATTGTGTTCCCATTGCCATACACAGTACAAATAGCACTCGCGTCTGTTCCCAGCAAGTACAGTGTATCGGACTGAAGAGGTGCTACTGTTCTTGTCAGTTTCCTAAGCAGAGTTGAACTAGATAAGGACCGTGTGTGTAGAAAGCACAGTTCTTATGTTCTGAGCAAGCTAACTGTTCTGGCCCTATAAGAAAAACAGTAGAGTAGAAGAGTGCTCTTTTCTCAAAAGCAGAGTGTGTTTCTTGTAAGGCGAGCTAGCGTTTGTTTTACAGTCTTAAATGGAGTTGAATCACATGCAGTTTCTGGTCCTACGAACAAGAGTTGTTTTCTGGTAAGGAAAGTCACTATTGCGCTCCCATTGCCATACACAGGGCAAATAGCACTCGCGTCTGTTCCCAGCAAGTACAGTGTATTGGACTGAAGAGGAGCTACTGTTCTTGTCAATTTCCTAAGCAGAGTTGAACTACATATGGTCCTTGTGTGTAGGAAGCACAGTTCTTTTGTTCTGAGCAAGCTCACTGTTTGGAACCCATAGGAAACACAGTAGAGTAGAAGAGTGCTCTTTTCTCTAAAGCAGAGTGTGTTTCTTGTAAGGTGAGCTAGCGTTTGTTTCCCAGTCCTAAATGGAGTGGAATCACATGCAGTTTCTCTCCTATGAGCAAGAGTTGTTTTATGGTAAGAATAGTCACTGTTGTGCTGCCATTGCCATACAGAGGACAAATAGCACTGGCGTCTGTTCGCAGCAAGTACAGTGTATTGGACTGAAGAGGAGCTACTGTTCTTGTCAGGTTCCTAAGCAGAATTGAACTAGATATGGCCGTGTGTGTAGGAAGAACAGTTCTTTTGTTCTGAGCAAGCTCACTGTTCGGACCACATAGGAAACACAGTAGATAGAAGAGTGCTCTTTTCTCAAAAGCAGAGTGAGTTTTTTTTAAGGCAAGCTATCGTTTGTTTCCCAGTCCTAAATGGATTTGAATCACATGCAGTTTCTGGTCCTACGAGCAAGAGTTGTTTTCTGGTAAGGAAAGTCACTATTGCGCTACCTTTGCCATACACAGGGCAAATAGCACTCGCGTCTGTTCCCAGCAAGTACAGTGTATCGGACTGAAGAGGAGCTACTGTTCTTGTCAGTTTCCTAAGCAGAGTTGAACTAGATATGGTCCATGTGTGTAGGAAGCACAGTTCTTTGTTCTGAGCAAGCTCACTGTTCTGGCCCTGTAGGAAACACAGTAGAATAGAAGAGTGCTCTTTTCTCTAAAGCAGATTGTGTTTCTTATAAGGCGAGCTCGCGTTTGTTTCCCAGTCCTAAATGAAGTTGAATCACATACAGTTTCTGGTCCTACAAGCAAGAGTTGTTTTATGATAAGAATAGTCACTATTGTGCTGCCATTGCCATACACAGGACAAATAACACTGGCGTCTGTTCCCAGCAGTACAGTGTATTGGACTGAAGAGGAGCTACTGTTCTTGTCAGGTTCCTAAGCAGAATTGAACTAGATATGACTGTGTGTGTAGGAAGCACAGTTCTTTTGTTCTGAGAAAGCTCACTGTTCGGACCCCATAGGAAACACAGTAGAGTAGAAGAGTGCTATTTTCTCTAAAGCAGAGTGTGTTTCTTGTAAGGCGAGCTAGCGTTTGTTTCCCAGACCTAAATGGAGTTGAGTCACATGCAGCTTTTTTGTCCTACGAGCAAGAGTTGTTTTCTGGTAAGACGAGTCACTATTGTGCTCCAATTGCCATACACAGTGCAAATAGCACTCGCGTCTCTACCCCGCAAGTACAGTGTATTGGACTGAAGGGGAGCTACTGTTCTTGTCAGTTTCCTAAGCAGATTTGAACTAGATGCGGTCGATGTGTGTAGGAAGCACAGTTCTTTTGTTCTGATCAAGCTCACTCTTTGGACCCCATAGGAAACACAGTAGAGTAGAAGAGTGCTCTTTTCTCAGAAGCATAGTGTGTTTCTTGTAAGGCGAGCTAGCATTTGTTTCCCAGTCCTAAATGGCGTTGAATCACATGCAGTGTGTGGTCCTACGAACAAGAGTTGTTTTCTGGTAAGGAAAGCCACTATTGCGCTCTCATTGCCATACACAATGCAAATAGCACTCACGTCTGTTCCCAGGAAGTACAGTGTATTGGACTGAAGAGGAGCTACTCTTCTGGTCAGTCTCCTAAGCAGAGTTGAACTAGATATGGCCCGTGTGTCTAGGAAGCACAGTTCATTTGTTCTGAGCAAGCTCACTGTTCTGGCCCTATAGGAAACACTGTAGAGTAGAAGAGTGCTCTTTTCTCAAAAGCAGAGTGTGTTTCTTGTAAGGCGAGCTAGAGTTTGTTTCCCAGTCCTAAATGGAGTTGAGTCACATGCAGTTTTTTGTGCTACGAGCAAGAGTTGTTTTCTGGTAAGACGAGTCACTATTGTGCTCCAATTGCCATACACAGTGCAAGTAGCACTCGCGTCTGTTCCCAGCAAGTACAGTGTATCGGACTGAAGAGGTGCTACTGTTCTTGTCAGTTTCCTAAGCAGAGTTGAACTAGATAAGGACCGTGTGTGTAGAAAGCACAGTTCTTATGTTCTGAGCAAGCTAACTGTTCTGGCCCTATAAGAAAAACAGTAGAGTAGAAGAGTGCTCTTTTCTCAAAAGCAGAGTGTGTTTCTTGTAAGGCGAGCTAGCGTTTGTTTTACAGTCTTAAATGGAGTTGAATCACATGCAGTTTCTGGTCCTACGAACAAGAGTTGTTTTCTGGTAAGGAAAGTCACTATTGCGCTCCCATTGCCATACACAGGGCAAATAGCACTCGCGTCTGTTCCCAGCAAGTACAGTGTATTGGACTGAAGAGGAGCTACTGTTCTTGTCAATTTCCTAAGCAGAGTTGAACTACATATGGTCCTTGTGTGTAGGAAGCACAGTTCTTTTGTTCTGAGCAAGCTCACTGTTTGGAACCCATAGGAAACACAGTAGAGTAGAAGAGTGCTCTTTTCTCTAAAGCAGAGTGTGTTTCTTGTAAGGTGAGCTAGCGTTTGTTTCCCAGTCCTAAATGGAGTGGAATCACATGCAGTTTCTCTCCTATGAGCAAGAGTTGTTTTATGGTAAGAATAGTCACTGTTGTGCTGCCATTGCCATACAGAGGACAAATAGCACTGGCGTCTGTTCGCAGCAAGTACAGTGTATTGGACTGAAGAGGAGCTACTGTTCTTGTCAGGTTCCTAAGCAGAATTGAACTAGATATGGCCGTGTGTGTAGGAAGAACAGTTCTTTTGTTCTGAGCAAGCTCACTGTTCGGACCACATAGGAAACACAGTAGATAGAAGAGTGCTCTTTTCTCAAAAGCAGAGTGAGTTTTTTTTAAGGCAAGCTATCGTTTGTTTCCCAGTCCTAAATGGATTTGAATCACATGCAGTTTCTGGTCCTACGAGCAAGAGTTGTTTTCTGGTAAGGAAAGTCACTATTGCGCTACCTTTGCCATACACAGGGCAAATAGCACTCGCGTCTGTTCCCAGCAAGTACAGTGTATCGGACTGAAGAGGAGCTACTGTTCTTGTCAGTTTCCTAAGCAGAGTTGAACTAGATATGGTCCATGTGTGTAGGAAGCACAGTTCTTTGTTCTGAGCAAGCTCACTGTTCTGGCCCTGTAGGAAACACAGTAGAATAGAAGAGTGCTCTTTTCTCTAAAGCAGATTGTGTTTCTTATAAGGCGAGCTCGCGTTTGTTTCCCAGTCCTAAATGAAGTTGAATCACATACAGTTTCTGGTCCTACAAGCAAGAGTTGTTTTATGATAAGAATAGTCACTATTGTGCTGCCATTGCCATACACAGGACAAATAACACTGGCGTCTGTTCCCAGCAGTACAGTGTATTGGACTGAAGAGGAGCTACTGTTCTTGTCAGGTTCCTAAGCAGAATTGAACTAGATATGACTGTGTGTGTAGGAAGCACAGTTCTTTTGTTCTGAGAAAGCTCACTGTTCGGACCCCATAGGAAACACAGTAGAGTAGAAGAGTGCTATTTTCTCTAAAGCAGAGTGTGTTTCTTGTAAGGCGAGCTAGCGTTTGTTTCCCAGACCTAAATGGAGTTGAGTCACATGCAGCTTTTTTGTCCTACGAGCAAGAGTTGTTTTCTGGTAAGACGAGTCACTATTGTGCTCCAATTGCCATACACAGTGCAAATAGCACTCGCGTCTCTACCCCGCAAGTACAGTGTATTGGACTGAAGGGGAGCTACTGTTCTTGTCAGTTTCCTAAGCAGATTTGAACTAGATGCGGTCGATGTGTGTAGGAAGCACAGTTCTTTTGTTCTGATCAAGCTCACTCTTTGGACCCCATAGGAAACACAGTAGAGTAGAAGAGTGCTCTTTTCTCAGAAGCATAGTGTGTTTCTTGTAAGGCGAGCTAGCATTTGTTTCCCAGTCCTAAATGGCGTTGAATCACATGCAGTGTGTGGTCCTACGAACAAGAGTTGTTTTCTGGTAAGGAAAGCCACTATTGCGCTCTCATTGCCATACACAATGCAAATAGCACTCACGTCTGTTCCCAGGAAGTACAGTGTATTGGACTGAAGAGGAGCTACTCTTCTGGTCAGTCTCCTAAGCAGAGTTGAACTAGATATGGCCCGTGTGTCTAGGAAGCACAGTTCATTTGTTCTGAGCAAGCTCACTGTTCTGGCCCTATAGGAAACACTGTAGAGTAGAAGAGTGCTCTTTTCTCAAAAGCAGAGTGTGTTTCTTGTAAGGCGAGCTAGAGTTTGTTTCCCAGTCCTAAATGGAGTTGAGTCACATGCAGTTTTTTGTGCTACGAGCAAGAGTTGTTTTCTGGTAAGACGAGTCACTATTGTGCTCCAATTGCCATACACAGTGCAAGTAGCACTCGCGTCTGTTCTCATCAAGTACAGTGTATCAGAATGAAGAGGAGCTACTGTTCTTGTCAGTTTCCTAAGCAGAGTTGAACTAGATATGGCCCGTGTGTGTAGGAGGCACAGTTATTATGTTCTGAGCAAGCTCACTGTTCTGGCCCTATAGGAAACACAGTAGAGTAGAAGAGTGCTCTTTTCTCTAAAGCAGAGTGTGTTTCTTGTAAGGCGAGCTCGCGTTTGTTTCCCAGTCCTAAATGGAGTTGAGTCACAGGCAGTTTTTGGTCCTACGAGCAAGAGTTGTTTTCTGGTAAGAAGAGTCACTATTGCGCTCCAAATGCCATACACAGTGCAAATAGCACTCGCGTCTGTTCCCAGCAAGCACAGTGTATTGGACTGAATAGGAGCTACTGTTCTTGTCAGTTTCCTAAGCAGAGTTGATCTAGATATGGTCCATGTGTGTAGGAAGCACAGTTCTTTTGTTCTGAGCAAGCTCACTGTTTGGACCCCATAGGAAACACAGTAGAGTAGAAGAGTGCTCTTTTCTCAAAAGCAGAATGTGTTTCTTGTAAGGCGAGCTAGCGTTTGTTTCCCAGTCCTAAATGGAGTTGAATCACATGCAGTTTCTGGTCCTACGAGCAAGAGTTGTTTTCTGGTAAGGAAAGTCACTATTGTGCTCCCATTGCCATACACAGTACAAATAGCACTCGCGTCTGTTCCCAGCAAGTACAGTGTATCGGACTGAGGAGGAGCTACTGTTCTTGTCAGTTTCCTAAGCAGAGTGGAACTAGATAAGGACCGTGTGTGTAGAAAGCACAGTTCTTATGTTCTGAGCAAGCTCACTGTTCTGGCCCTATAAGAAACACAGTAGAGTAGAAGAGTGCTCTTTTCTCAAAAGCAGAGTGTGTTTCTTGTAAGGCGAGCTAGCGTTTGTTTTGCAGTCTTAAATGGAGTTGAATCACATACAGTTTCTGGTCCTACAAGCAAGAGTTCTTTTATGATAAGAATAGTCACTATTGTGCTGCCATTGCCATACACAGGACAAATAACACTGGCGACTGTTCCCAGCAGTACAGTGTATTGGACTGAAGAGGAGCTACTGTTCTTGTCAGTTTCCTAAGCAGAGTTGAACTAGATATGGTCCATGTGTGTAGGAAGCACAGTTCTTTGTTCTGAGCAAGCTCACTGTTTGGACCCCATAGGAAACACAGTAGAGTAGAAGAGTGCTCTTTTCTCAAAAGTAGAGAGTGTTTCTTGTAAGGCGAGCTAGCGTTTGTTTCCCAGTCCTAAACGGAGTTGAATCACATGCAGTTTCTGGTCCTACGAGCAAGAGTTGTTTTATGATAAGAATAGTCACTATTGCGCTGCCATTGCCATACACAGGACAAATAGCACTGGTGTCTGTTCCCAGCAGTACAGTGTATTGGAGTGAAGAGGAGCTACTGTTCTTTTCAGGTTCCTAAGCAGAATTGAACTAGATATGGCTGTGTGTGTAGGAAGCACAGTTCTTTTGTTCTGAGAAAGCTCATTGTTCGGACCCCATAGGAAACACTGTGAGTAGAAGAGTGCTCTTTTCTCTAAAGCAGAGTGTGTTTCATGTAAGCGAGCTAGCGTTTGTTTGCCAGACCTAAATGGAGTTGAGTCACATGCAGTTTTTTGTCATACGAGCAAGAGTTGTTTTCTGGTAAGACGAGTCACTATTGTGCTCCAATTGCCATACACAGTGCAAATAGCACTCGTGTCTCTTCCCCGCAAGTACAGTGTATTGGACTGAAGAGGAGCTACTGTTCTTGTCAGTTTCCTAAGCAGAGTTGAACTAGATATGGTCGATGTGTGTAGGAAGCACAGTTCTTTTGTTCTGAGCAAGCTCACTCTTTGGACCCCAAAGGAAACTCAGTAGAGTAGAAGAGTGCTCTTTTCTCAGAAGCAGAGTGTGTTCCTTGTAAGGCGAGCTAGCATTTGTTTCCCAGTCCTAAATGGAGTTGAGTCACAGGCAGTTTTTGGTCCTACGAGCAAGAGTTGTTTTCTGGTAAGGAAAGCCACTATTGAGCTCTCATTGCCATACACAGTGCAAATAGCACTCACGTCTGTTCCCAGGAAGTACAGTGTATTGGACTGAAGAGGAGCTACTGTTCTTGTCAGTCTCCTAAGCAAAGTTGAACTAGATATGGTCCATGTGTGTAGGAAGCACAGTTCTTTGTTCTGAGCAAGCTCACTGTTTGGACCCCATAGGAAACACAGTAGAGTAGAAGAGTGCTCTTTTCTCAAAAGTAGAGAGTGTTTCTTGTAAGGCGAGCTAGCATTTGTTTCCCAGTCCTAAATGGTGTTGAATCACATGCAGTGTGTGGTCCTACGAACAAGAGTTGTTTTCTCGTAAGGAAAGCCACTATTGCGCTCTCATTGCCATACACAGTGCAAATAGCACTCACGTCTGTTCCCAGGAAGTACAGTGTATTGGACTGAAGAGGAGCTACTGTTCTGGTCAGTCTCCTAAGCAGAGTTGAACTAGATATGGCCCGTGTGTCTAGGAAGCACAGTTCATTTGTTCTGAGCAAGCTCACTGTTCTGGCCCTATAGGAAACACTGTAGAGTAGAAGAGTGCTCTTTTCTCAAAAGCAGAGTGTGTTTCTTGTAAGGCGAGCTAGAGTTTGTTTCCCAGTCCTAAATGGAGTTGAGTCACATGCAGTTTTTTGTGCTACGAGCAAGTGTTGTTTTCTGGTAAGACGAGTCACTATTGTGCTCCAATTGCCATACACAGTGCAAGTAGCACTCGCGTCTGTTCTCATCAAGTAAAGTGTATCAGAATGAAAAGGAGCTACTGTTCTTGTCAGTTTCCTAAGCAGAGTTGAACTAGATATGGCCAGTGTGTGTAGGAGGCACAGTTATTATGTTCTGAGCAAGCTCACTGTTCTGGCCCTATAGGAAACACAGTAGAGTAGAAGAGTGCTCTTTTCTCTAAAGCAGAGTGTGTTTCTTGTAAGGCGAGCTCGCGTTTGTTTCCCAGTCCTAAATGGAGTTGAGTCACAGGCAGTTTTTGGTCCTACGAGCAAGAGTTGTTTTCTGTTAAGGAAAGCCACTATTGCGCTCTCATTGCCATACACAGTGCAAATAGCACTCACGTCTGTTCCCAGGAAGTACAGTGTATTGGACTGAAGAGGAGCTACTGTTCTTGTCAGTCTCCTAAGCAGAGTTGAACTAGATATGGCCGTGTGTGTAGGAAGCACAGTTCTTTTGTTCTGAGCAAGCTCACTTTTCGGACCACATAGGAAACACAGTAGATAGAAGAGTGCTCTTTTCTCAAAAGCAGAGTGAGTTTATTTTAAGGCAAGCTATCGTTTGTTTCCCAGTCCTAAATGGATTTGAATCACATGCAGTTTCTGGTACTATGAGCAAGAGTTGTTTTCTGGTAAGGAAAGTCACTATTGCGCTCCCTTTGCCATACACAGTGCAAATAGCACTCACGTCTGCTCCCAGCAAGTACAGTGTATCGGACTGAAGAGGAGCTACTGTTCTTGTCAGTTTCCTAAGCAGAGTTGAACTAGATATGGTCCATGTGTGTAGGAAGCACAGTTCTTTGTTCTGAGCAAGCTCACTGTTCTGGCCCTGTAGGAAACACAGTAGAATAGAAGAGTGCTCTTTTCTCTAAAGCAGATTGTGTTTCTTGTAAGGCGAGCTCGTGTTTGTTTCCCAGTCCTAAATGAAGTTGAATCACATACAGTTTCTGGTCCTACAAGCAAGAGTTGTTTTATGATAAGAATAGTCACTATTGTGCTGCCATTGCCATACACAGGACAAATAACACTGGCGTCTGTTCCCAGCAGTACAGTGTATTGGACTGAAGAGGAGCTACTGTTCTTTTCAGGTTCCTAAGCAGAATTGAACTAGATATGACTGTGTGTGTAAGAAGCACAGTTCTTTTCTTCTGAGAAAGCTCACTGTTCGGACCCCATAGGAAACACAGTAGAGTAGAAGAGTGCTCTTTTCTCAAAAGCAGAGTGTGTTTCTTGTAAGGCGAGCTAGAGTTTGTTTCCCAGTCCTAAATGGAGTTGAGTCACATGCAGTTTTTTGTGCTACGAGCAAGAGTTGTTTTCTAGTAAGACAAGTCACTATTGTGCTCCAATTGCCATACACAGTGCAAGTAGCACTCGCGTCTGTTCTCATCAAGTACAGTGTATCGGAATGAAGAGGAGCTACTGTTCTTGTCAGTTTCCTAAGCAGAGTTGAACTAGATATGGCCCGTGTGTGTAGGAGGCACAGTTATTATGTTCTGAGCAAGCTCACTGTTCTGGCCCTATAGGAAACACAGTAGAGTAGAAGAGTGCTCTTTTCTCTAAAGCAGAGTGTGTTTCTTGTAAGTCGAGCTTCCGTTTGTTTCCCAGTCCTAAATGGAGTTTAGTCACAGGCAGTTTTTGGTCCTACGAGCAAGAGTTGTTTTCTGGTAAGACGAGTCACTATTGTGCTCCAATTGCCATACACAGTGCAAATAGCACTCGCGTCTCTTCCGCGCAAGTACAGTGTATTGGACTGAAGAGGAGCTACTGTTCTTGTCAGTTTCCTAAGCAGAGTTGAACTAGATATGGTCGATGTGTGTAGGAAGCACAGTTCTTTTGTTCTGAGCAAGCTCACTCTTTGGACCCCATAGGAAACACAGTAGAGTAGAAGAGTGCTCTTTTCTCAGAAGCAGAGTGTGTTTCTTGTAAGGCGAGCTAGCATTTGTTTCCCAGTCCTATATGGCGTTGAATCACATGCAGTGTGTGGTCCTACGAGCAAGAGTTGTTTTCTGGTAAGGAAAGGCACTATTGCGCTCTCATTGCCATACACAGTGCAAATAGCACTCACGTCTGTTCCCAGGAAGTACAGTGTATTGGACTGAAGAGGAGCTACTGTTCTGGTCAGTCTCCTAAGCAGAGTTGAACTAGACATGGCCCGTGTGTCTAGGAAGCACAGTTCATTTGTTCTGAGCAAGCTCACTGTTCTGGCCCTATAGGAAACACTGTAGAGTAGAAGAGTGCTCTTTTCTCAAAAGCAGAGTGTGTTTCTTGTAAGGCGAGCTAGAGTTTGTTTCCCAGTCCTAAATGGAGTTGAGTTACATGCAGTTTTTTGTGCTACGAGCAAGAGTTGTTTTCTAGTAAGACGAGTCACTATTGTGCTCCAATTGCCATACACAGTGCAAGTAGCACTCGCGTCTGTTCTCATCAAGTACAGTGTATCGGAATGAAGAGGAGCTACTGTTCTTGTCAGTTTCCTAAGCAGAGTTGAACTAGATATGGCCCGTGTGTGTAGGAGGCACAGTTATTATGTTCTGAGCAAGCTCACTGTTCTGGCCCTATAGGAAACACAGTAGAGTAGAAGAGTGCTCTTTTCTCTAAAGCAGAGTGTGTTTCTTGTAAGTCGAGCTTCCGTTTGTTTCCCAGTCCTAAATGGAGTTTAGTCACAGGCAGTTTTTGGTCCTACGAGCAAGAGTTGTTTTCTGGTAAGACGAGTCACTATTGTGCTCCAATTGCCATACACAGTGCAAATAGCACTCGCGTCTCTTCCGCGCAAGTACAGTGTATTGGACTGAAGAGGAGCTACTGTTCTTGTCAGTTTCCTAAGCAGAGTTGAACTAGATATGGTCGATGTGTGTAGGAAGCACAGTTCTTTTGTTCTGAGCAAGCTCACTCTTTGGACCCCATAGGAAACACAGTAGAGTAGAAGAGTGCTCTTTTCTCAGAAGCAGAGTGTGTTTCTTGTAAGGCGAGCTAGCATTTGTTTCCCAGTCCTATATGGCGTTGAATCACATGCAGTGTGTGGTCCTACGAGCAAGAGTTGTTTTCTGGTAAGGAAAGGCACTATTGCGCTCTCATTGCCATACACAGTGCAAATAGCACTCACGTCTGTTCCCAGGAAGTACAGTGTATTGGACTGAAGAGGAGCTACTGTTCTGGTCAGTCTCCTAAGCAGAGTTGAACTAGACATGGCCCGTGTGTCTAGGAAGCACAGTTCATTTGTTCTGAGCAAGCTCACTGTTCTGGCCCTATAGGAAACACTGTAGAGTAGAAGAGTGCTCTTTTCTCAAAAGCAGAGTGTGTTTCTTGTAAGGCGAGCTAGAGTTTGTTTCCCAGTCCTAAATGGAGTTGAGTTACATGCAGTTTTTTGTGCTACGAGCAAGAGTTGTTTTCTGGTAAGACGAGTCACTATTGTGCTCCAATTGCCATATACAGTGCAAGTAGCACTCGCGTCTGTTCTCATCAAGTACAGTGTATCGGAATGAAGAGGAGCTACTGTTCTTGTCAGTTTCCTAAGCAGAGTTGAACTAGATATGGCCCGTGTGTGTAGGAGGCACAGTTATTATGTTCTGAGCAAGCTCACTGTTCTGGCCCTATAGGAAACACAGTAGAGTAGAAGGGTGCTCTTTTCTCTAAAGCAGAGTGTGTTTCTTGTAAGGCGAGCTCGCGTTTGTTTCCCAGTCCTAAATGGAGTTGAGTCACAGGCAGTTTTTGGTCCTACGAGCAAGAGTTGTTTTCTGGTAAGAAGAGTCACTATTGCGCTCCAAATGCCATACACAGTGCAAATAGCACTCGCGTCTGTTCCAAGCAAGCACAGTGTATTGGACTGAAGAGGAGCTACTGTTCTTGTCAGTTTCCTAAGCAGAGTTGAACTAGATATGGTCCATGTGTGTAGGAAGCACAGTTCTTTTGTTCTGAGCAAGCTCACTGTTTGGACCCCATAGGAAACACAGTAGAGTAGAAGAGTGCTCTTTTCTCAAAAGCAGAATGTGTTTCTTGTAAGGCGAGCTAGTGTTTGTTTCCCAGTCCTAAATGGAGTTGAATCACATGCAGTTTCTGGTCCTACAAGCAAGAGTTGTTTTCTGGTAAGAAGAGTCACTATGGTGCTCCAAATGCCATACACAGTGCAAATAGCACTCGCGTCTGTTCCCAGCAAGCACAGTGTATTGGACTGAAGAGGAGCTACTGTTCTTGTCAGTTTCCTAAGCAGAGTTGAACTAGATATGGTCCATGTGTGTAGGAAGCACAGTTCTTTTGTTCTGAGCAAGCTCACTGTTTGGACCCCATAGGAAACACAGTAGAGTAGAAGAGTGCTCTTTTCTCAAAAGCAGAATGTGTTTCTTGTAAGGCGAGCTAGCGTTTGTTTCCCAGTCCTAAATGGAGTTGAATCACATGCAGTTTCTGGTCCTATGAGCAAGAGTTGTTTTCTGGTAAGGAAAGTCACTATTGTGCTCCCTTTGCCATACACAGTACAAATAGCACTCGCGTCTGTTCCCAGCAAGTACAGTGTATCGGAATGAAGAGGAGCTACTGTTCTTGTCAGTTTCCTAAGCAGAGTTGAACTAGATAAGGTCCGTGTGTGTAGAAAGCACAGTTCTTATGTTCTGAGCAAGCTCACTGTTTGGACCCCATAGGAAACACAGTAGAATAGAAGAGTGCTCTTTTCTCTAAAGCAGAGTGTGTTTCTTGTAAGGTGAGCTAGCGTTTGTTTCCCAGACCTAAATGGAGTGGAATCACATGCAGTTTCTGTCCTACGAGAAAGAGTTGTTTTATGGTAAGAATAGTCACTGTTGTGCTGCCATTGCCATACACAGGACAAATAGCACTGGCGTCTGTTCGCAGCAAGTACAGTGTATTGGACTGAAGAGGATCTACTGTTCTTGTCAGGTTCCTAAGCAGAATTGAACTAGATATGGCCGTGTGTGTAGGTAGCACAGTTCTTTTGTTCTGAGCAAGCTCACTGTTCAGACCACATAGGAAACACAGTAGATAGAAGAGTGCTCTTTTCTCAAAAGCAGAGTGAGTTTATTGTAAGGCAAGCTATCGTTTGTTTCCCAGTCCTAAATGGATTTGAATCACATGCAGTTTCTGGTCCTACGAGCAAGAGTTGTTTTCTGGTAAGGAAAGTCACTATTGCGCTCCCTTTGCCATACACAGTGCAAATAGCACTTGCGTCTGTTCCCAGCAAGTACAGTGTATCGGACTGAAGAGGAGCTACTGTTCTTGTCAGTTTCCTAAGCAGAGTTGAACTAGATATGGTCCATGTGTGTAGGAAGCACAGTTCTTTGTTCTGAGCAAGCTCACTGTTTGGACCCCATAGGAAACACAGTAGAGTAGAAGAGTGCTCTTTTCTCAAAAGCAGAGAGTGTTTCATGTAAGGCAAGCTAGCGTTTGTTTCCCAGTCCTAAACGGAGTTGAATCACATGCAGTTTCTGGTCCTACGAGCAAGAGTTGTTTTATGATAAGAATAGTCACTATTGCGCTGCCATTGCCATACACAGGACAAATAGCACTGGTGTCTGTTCCCAGCAGTACAGTGTATTGGAGTGAAGAGGAGCTACTGTTCTTTTCAGGTTCCTAAGCAGAATTGAACTAGATATGGCTGTGTGTGTAGGAAGCACAGTTCTTTTGTTCTGAGAAAGCTCATTGTTCGGACCCCATAGGAAACACTGTAGAGTAGAAGAGTGCTCTTTTCTCTAAAGCAGAGTGTGTTTCTTGTAAGGCGAGCTAGCGTTTGTTTCCCAGACCTAAATGGAGTTGAGTCACATGCAGTTTTTTGTCCTACGAGCAAGAGTTGTTTTCTGGTAAGACGAGTCACTATTGTGCTCCAATTGCCATACGCAGTGCAAATAGCACTCGTGTCTCTTCCCCGAAAGTACAGTGTATTTGATTGAAGAGGAGCTACTGTACTTTTCAGTTTCCTAAGCAGAGTTGAACTAGATATGGTCGATGTGTGTAGGAAGCACAGTTCTTTTGTTCTGAGCAAGCTCACTCTTTGGACCCCATAGGAAACACAGTAGAGTAGAAGAGTGCTCTTTTCTCAGAAGCAGAGTTTGTTTCTTGTAAGGCGAGCTAGCATTTGTTTCCCAGTCCTAAATGGAGTTGAGTCACAGGCAGTTTTTGGTCCTACGAGCAAGTGTTGTTTCCTGGTAAGGAAAGCCACTATTGCGCTCTCATTGCCATACACAGTGCAAATAGCACTCACGTCTGTTCCCAGGAAGTACAGTGTATTGGACTGAAGAGGAGCTACTGTTCTTGTCAGTCTCCTAAGCAGAGTTGAACTAGATATGGCCGTGTGTGTAGGAAGCACAGTTCTTTTGTTCTGAGCAAGCTCACTGTTTGGACCCCGTAGGAAACACAGTAGAGTAGAAGAGTGCTCTTTTCTCAAAAGCAGAATGTTTTTCTTGTAAGGCGAGCTAGCGTTTGTTTCCCAGTCCTAAATGGAGTTGAATCACATGCAGTTTCTGGTCCTACGAACAAGAGTTGTTTTCTGGTAAGGAAAGTCACTATTGCGCTCCCATTGCCATACACAGGGCAAATAGCACTCGCGTCTGTTCCCAGCAAGTACAGTGTATTGGACTGAAGAGGAGCTACTGTTCTTGTCAATTTCCTAAGCAGAGTTGAACTACATATGGTCCTTGTGTGTAGGAAGCACAGTTCTTTTGTTCTGAGCAAGCTCACAGTTTGCACACCATAGGAAACACAGTAGAGTAGAAGAGTGCTCTTTTCTCTAAAGCAGAGTGTGTTTCTTGTAAGGTGAGCTAGCGTTTGTTTCCCAGTCCTAAATGGAGTGTAATCACATGCAGTTTCTGTCCTATGAGCAAGGGTTGTTTTATGGTAAGAATAGTCACTGTTGTGCTGTCATTGCCATACAGAGGACAAATAGCACTGGCGTCTGTTCGCAGCAAGTACAGTGTATTGGACTGAAGAGGATCAACTGTTCTTGTCAGGTTCCTAAGCAGAATTGAACTAGATATGGCCGTGTGTGTAGGAAGCACAGTTCTTTTGTTATGAGCAAGCTCAATGTTCTGGCCCTATAGGAAACACAGTAGAGTAGAAGAGTGCTCTTTTCTCAAAAGCAGAGCGTGTTTCTTGTAAAGCGAGCTCGTGTTTGTTTCCCAGTCCTAAATGGATTTGAGTCACATGCAGTTTTTGGTCCTACGAGCAAGAGTTGATTTCTGGAAAGAAGAGTCACTATTGTGCTCCAAATGCCATACACAGTGCAAATAGCACTCGCGTCTGCTCTCAGCAAGTACAGTGTATCAGACTGAAGAGGAGCTACTGTTATTGTCAGTTTCCTAAGCAGATTTGAACTAGATATGGCCCGTGTGTAGGAAGCACAGTTCTTTTGTTCTGAGCAAGCTCACTGTTCTGGCCCTGTAGGAAACACAGTAGAATAGAAGAGTGCTCTTTTCTCTAAAGCAGATTGTGTTTCTTGTAAGGCTAGCTCGCGTTTGTTTCCCAGTCCTAAATGAAGTTGAATCACATACAGTTTCTGGTCCTACAAGCAAGAGTTGTTTTATGATAAGAATAGTCACTATTGTGCTGCCATTGCCATACACAGGACAAATAACACTGGCGTCTGTTCCCAGCAGTACAGTGTATTGGACTGAAGAGGAGCTACTGTTCTTGTCAGGTTCCTAAGCAGAATTGAACTAGATATGGCCATGTGTGTAGAAAGCACAGTTCTTTTGTTCTGAGCAAGCTCACTGTGTGGACCCCATAGGAAACACAGTAGAGTAGAAGAGTGCTCTTTTCTCAAAAGCAGAGTGTGTTTATTGAAAGGCGAGCTAGTATTTGTTTCCCAGTCAGAAATGGAATTGAATCCCGTGCAGTTTCTGGTCCAACGAGCAAGAGTTTTTTTCTTGTAAGAAGAGTCACTATTGCGCTCCAATTGCCATACTCAGTGTAAATAGCACTCGCGTCTGTTCCCAGCATGTTCAGTGTATTTGACTGAAGAGGGTATACTGTTCTTGTCAGTTTCCTAAGCTGAATTGAACTAGATATGGCCGTGTGTGTAGGAAGCACACTTCTTTTGTGCTGTGCAAGCTTACTGTTCTGACCCTATAGGAAACACAGTAGAGTAGAAGAGTTCTCTTTTCTCAAAAGCAGAGTGTGTTTCTTGTAAGGCGAGCTAGCATTTATTTCCCAGTTCTAAATGGAGTTGAATCAAATGCATTTTTTTTTCCTATGAGCAAGAGTTGTTTTCTGGTAAGGAATGTCACTATTGTGCTCTCATTGCCACACACAGTGCAAATAGCACTCGCGTCTGTTCCCAGCAAGTACAGTGTATTGGACTGAAGAGGAGCTACTTTTCTTGTCAGTTTTCTAGGCAGAGTTGAACTAGATATGGCCCGTGTATGTAGGAAGCAAAGTTCTCTTGTTCTGATAAAGCTCACTGTTCGGACACCATAGGAAACACAGTAGAGTAGAAGAGTGCTCTTTTCTCAAAAGCAGAGTGTGTTTCTTGTAAGGCCAGCTAGCGATTTTTTTCCCAGTCCTATATGGAGTTGAATCACATGCAGTTTCTGGTCCTACGAGCAAGAGTTGATTTCTGGTAAAGAAGAGTCACTATTGCGCTCCCATTGTCATACACAGGGCAAATAGCGCTCGCGTCTGTTCCCAGCATGTACAGTGTATTGGACTGAAAAGGATCTATTTTCTTGTCAGTTTCCTAAGCAGAATTGAACTAGATATGGACCTGTATGTAGGAAGCACAGTTCTATTGTTCTGAGCAATCTCTCTGTTCTGGCCCTCTAGGAAAAACAGTAGAGTAGAAGAGTGCTCTTTTCTCAAAAGCAGAGTGTGTTTCTTGAAAGGCGAGCTAGCGTTTGTTTCCCAGTCCTAAATGGAGTTGAATCACATGCAGTTTCTGGTCCTACGAGCAAGAGTTTATTTCTGGTAAGGAAAGTCACTATTGTGCTCCCATTGCCACACAGGCAAATAGCACTGGCGTCTGTTCCCAGCATGTACAGTGTATTGGACTGAAGAGGTTCCACTGTTCTTGTCAGTTTCCTAAGAAGAATTGAACTAGATATGGCCCGTGTGTGTAGGAAGCTCAGTTCTTTTGTTCTGAGCAAGCTCACTGTTCTGGCCCTATAGGAAACACAGTAGAGTAGAAGAGTGCTCTTGTCTCAAAAGCAGAGTGTGTTTCTTGAAAGGCGAGCTAGCATTTGTTTCCCAGTCCTAAATGGAGTTGAATCACATGCAGTTTCTAATCCTACGAGCAAGAGTTCTTTTATGGTAAGATTAGTCACTATTGCACTGCCATTGCCATACACGGGACAAATAGCACTGGCGTCTGTTCCCAGCAAGTACGGTGTATTGGACTGAAGAGGATCTACTGTTCTTGTCAGGTTCCTAAGCAGAATTGAACTAGATATGGCCGTGTGTGTAGGAAGCACAGTTCTTTTGTTCAGAGCAAGCTCACTGTTCGGACCCCATAGGAAACACAGTAGAGTAGAAGAGGGCTCTGTTCTCAAAAGCAGAGTGTGCTTCTTGTACGGCAAGCTAGCGTTTGTTTCCCAGTCCTAAATGGAGTTGAATCACATGCAGTTTCTGGTCCTACGAGCAAGAGTTGTTTTATGATAAGAATAGTCACTATTGCGCTGCCATTGCCATACACAGGACAAATAGCACTGGCGTCTGTTCCCAGCAGTACAGTGTATTGGAGTGAAGAGGAGCTACTGTTCTTGTCAGGTTACTAAGCAGAATTGAACTAGATATGGCTGTGTGTGTAGGAAGCACAGTTCTTTTGTTCTGAGAAAGCTCATTGTTCGGAACCCATAGGAAACACAGTAGAGTAGAAGAGTGCTCTTTTCTCTAAAGCAGAGTGTGTTTCTTGTAAGGCCTGAAAGCGTTTGTTTCCTAGAACTAATGGGAGTTGAGTCACATGCAGTTTTTTTGCCTACGAACAAGAGTTGTTTTCTGGTAAGATGAGTCACTATTGTGCTCCAATTGCCATACACAGTGCAAATAGCACTTGCGTCTCTTCCCCGCAAGTACAGTGTATTGGACTGAACAGGAGTTACTGTTCTTGTCAGTTTCCTAAGCAGAGTTGAACTAGATATGGTCGATGTGTGTAGGAAGCACATTTCTTTTGTTCTGAGCAAGCTCACTCTTTGGACCCCATAAGAAAAACAGTAGAGTAGAAGAGTGCTCTTTTCTCAGAAGCAGAGTGTGTTTCTTGTAAGGCGAGCTAGCATTTGTTTCCAGTCCTAAATGGCGTTGAATCACATGCAGTGTGTGGTCCTACGAGCAAGAGTTGTTTTCTGGTAAGGAAAGCCACTATTGCGCTCTCATTGCCATACACAGTGCAAATAGCACTCGCGTCTGTTCCCAGCAAGTACAGTGTATTGGACTGAAGAGGATCTACTGTTCTTGTCAGTCTCCTAAGCAGAGTTGAACTAGATATGGCCCGTGTGTCGAGGAAGCACAGTTCATTTGTTCTGAGCAAGCTCACTGTTCTGGCCCTATAGGAAACACAGTAGAGTAGAAGAGTGCTCTTTTCTCAAAAACAGAGTGTGTTTCTTGTAAGGCGAGCTAGAGTTTGTTTCCCAGTCCTAAATGGAGTTGAGGCACATGCAGTTTTTTGTCCTACGAGCAAGATTTGTTTTCTGTTAAGACGAGTCACTATTGTGCTCCAATTGCCATACACAGTACAAGTAGCACTCGTGTCAGTTCTCAGCAAGTACAGTGTATCGGACTGAAGAGGAGCTACTGTTCTTGTCAGTTTCCTAAGCAGAGTTGAACTAGATAAGGACCGTGTGTGTAGAAAGCACAGTTCTTATGTTCTGAGCAAGCTCACTGTTCTGGCCCTATAGGAAACACAGTTTAGTAGAAGAGTGCTCTTTTCTCAAAAGCAGAGTGTGTTTCTTGTAAGGCGAGCTAGCGTTTGTTTTGCAGTCTTAAATGTAGTTAAATCACATGCAGTTTCTGGTCCTACGAACAAGAGATGTTTTCTGGTAAGGAAAGTCACTATTGCGCTCCCATTGCCATACACAGGGAAAATAGCACTCGCGTCTGTTCCCAGCAAGTACCGTGTATTGGACTGAAGAGAAGCTACTGTTCTTGTCAGTTTCCTAAGCAGAGTTGAACTACATATGGTCCTTGTGTGCAGGAAGCACAGTTCTTTTGTTCTGAGCAAGCTCACTGTTTGGACCCCATAGGAAACACAGTAGAGTAGAAGAGTGCTCTTTTCTCTAAAGCAGAGTGTGTTTCTTGTAAGGTGAGCTAGCGTTTGTTTCCCAGTTCTGAATGGAGTGGAATCACATGCAGTTTCTGTCCTACGAGCAAGAGTTGTTTTATGGTAAGAATAGTCACTGTTGTGCTGCCATTGCCATACACAGGACAAATAGCACTGGCGTCTGTTCGCAGCAAGTACAGTGTATTGGACTGAAGAGGATATACTGTTCTTGTCAGGTTCCTAAGCAGAATTGAACTAGATATGTCCGTGTGTGTAGGAAGCACAGTTCTTTTGTTCTGAGCAAGCTCACTGTTCAGACCACATAGGAAACACAGTAGAGTAGAAGAGTGCTCTTTTCTCAAAAGCAGAGTGTGTTTTTTTTAAGGCAAGCTATCGTTTGTTTCCCAGTCCTAAATGATTTTGAATCACATGCAGTTTTTGGTCCTACGAGCAAGAGTGGTTTTCTGGTAAGGAAAGTCACTATTGCGCTCCCATTGCCATACACAGTGCAAATAGCACTCCCGTCTGTTCCCAGCAAGTACAGTGTAATTGACTGAAGAGGAGCTACTGTTCTTGTCAGGTTCTTAAGAAGAGTTGAACTACATATGGTCCTTGTGTGTAGGAAGCACAGTTCTTTTGTTCTGAGCAAGCTCACTGTTTGGACCCCATAGGAAACACAGTAGAGTAGAAGAGTGCTCTTTTCTCTAAAGCAGAGTGTGTTTCTTGTAAGGCGCGCGAGCGTTTGTTTCCCAGTCCTAAATGGTGTTGAATCACATGCAGTTTGTGGTCCTACGAGCAAGAGTTGTTTTCTGGTAGGAAAGTCACTATTGTGCTTCCATTGCCATACACAGTACAAACAGCACTCGCGTCTGTTCCCAGCAATTACAGTGTATCGGAATGAAGTGGAGCTACTGTTCTTGTCAGTTTCCTAAGCAGAGTTGAACTAGATATGGCCCGTGTGTGTAGGAAGCACAGTTCTTTTGTTCTGAGCAAGCTCACTCTTCGGACCCCATAGGAAACTCAGTAGAGTAGAAGAGTGCTCTTTTGTCAAAAGCAGAGTGCCTTTCATGAAAGGCGAGCTAGCATTTGTTTCCCATTCCTAAATGGAGTTGAATCACATGCAGTTTCTGGTCCTACGAGCAAGAGATGTTTTCTGGTAGGAAAGTCACTATTGCGCTCCCATTGGCATACACAGTGCAAATAGCACTCGCGTCTGTTCCCAGCAAGTACAGTATATCGGACTGAAGAGGAGCTACTGTTCTTGTCAGTTTCCTAAGCAAATTGAACTAGATATGGCCCGTGTGTAGGAAGCACAGTTCTTTTGTTCTGAGCAAGCTCACTGTTCTGGCCCTATAGGAAACACAGTAGAGTAGAAGAGTGCTCTTTTCTCAAAAGCAGAGTGTGTTTCTTGTAAGGCGAGCTAGCGTTTGTTTCCCAGTCATAAATGGAGTTGAGTCACAGGCAGTTTTTTGTCCTACGAGGAAGAGTTGTTTTCTGGTAAGACGAGTCACTATTGTGCTCCAATTGCCATACACAGTGCAAATAGCACTCGCGTCTCTTCCCCGCAAGTACAGTGTATTGGACTGAAGAGGAGCTACTGTTCTTGTCAGTTTCCTAAGAGAGTTGAACTAGATATGGCCCGTGTGTGTAGAAAGCACAGTTCTTTTATTCTGAGCAAGCTCACTGTTTGGACCCCATAGGAAACACAGTAGAGTAGAAGAGTGCTCTTTTCTCAAAAGCAGAATGTGTTTCTTGTAAAGCGAGCTGGAGTTTGTTTCCCAGTCCTAAATGGAGGTGAATCACATGCAGTTTCTGGTCCTACGAGCAAGAGTTGTTTTCTGGTAAGAAGAGTCACTATTGCGCTGCCATTGCCATACACAGGACAAATAGCACTGGCGTCTGTTCCCAGCAAGTACAGTATTGGACTGAAGAGGATCTACTGTTCTTGTCAGGTTCCTAAGCAGAGTTGAACTAGATATGGCCGTGTTTGTAGGAAGCACAGTTTTTTTTTTCTGAGCAAGCTCACTGTTCCGAACACATAGGAAACACAGTAGAGTAGAAGAGTGCTCTTTTCTCAAAAGCAGAGTGTGTTTCTTGGAAAGCGAGCTAGCATTTGTTTCGCAGTCATAAATGGAGTTGACTCACATGCAGTTTTTTGTCCTACGAGCAAGAGTTGTTTTCTGGTAAGGAAAGTCACTAATGTGCTCTCATTGCCACACATAGTGCAAATAGCACTCACGTCTGTTCCCAGCAAATACAGTGTATTGTTCTGAAGAGGAGCTACTGTTCTTGACAGGTTCCTAAGCAGAGTTGAACTACATATGGTCCGTGTGTAGGAAGCACAGTTCTTTTGTTCTGAGCAAGCTCTCTGTCTGGACCGCATAGGAAACACAGTAGAGTAGAAGAGCGCTCTTTTATCTAAAGCAGAGTGTTTTTTTTTTTGTAAGGAGAGCTCGCGTTTGTTACCCAGTCCTAAATGGAGTTGAATCACATGCAGTTTCTGGTCTTACGAGCAAGAGTTGTTTTCTGGTAAGGAAAGTCACTATTGCGCTCCCATTGCCATGCACAGTGCAAATAGCACTCCCGTCTGTTCCCAGCAAGTACAATGTATTTGACTGAAGAGGAGCTACTGTTCTTGTTAGTCTCCTAAGCAGAGTTGAACTAGATATGGCCCGTGTGTCGAGGAAGCACAGTTCATTTGTTCTGAGCAAGCTCACTGTTCTGGCCCCATGGGAAACACAGTAGAGTAGAAGAGTGCTATTTTCTCAAAAACAGAGTGTGTTTCTTGTAAGGCGAGCTAGAGTTTGTTTCCCAGTCCTAAATGGAGTTGAGTCACATGCAGTTTTTTGTCCTAAGAGCAAGAGTTGTTTTCTGGTAAGATGAGTCACTATTGTGCTCCAATTGCCATACACAGTGCAAGTAGCACTCGCGTCTGTTCTCAGCAAGTACAGTGTGTCGGACTGAAGAGGAGCTACTGTTCTTGTCAGTTTCCTAAGCACAGTTGAACTAGATATGTCCCGTATGTGTAGGAAGCACAGTTCTTATGTTCTGAGCAAGCTCACTGTTCTGGCCCTATAGGAAACACAGTAGAGTAGAAGAGTGCTCTTTTATCTAAAGCAGAGTGTTTTTTTTTTTGTAAGGAGAGCTCGCGTTTGTTACCCAGTCCTAAATGGAGTTGAATCACATGCAGTTTTTGGTCCTACCAGCAAGAGTTGTTTTATGGTAAGAAGAGTCACTATTGCGCTCCAAATGCCATACACAGTGCAAATAGCACTCGCGTCTGCTCAAAGCAAGTACAGTGTATTGGACTGAAGAGGAGCTACTGTTCTTGTCAGTTTCCTAAGCAGAGTTGAACTAGATATGGTCCATGTGTGTAGGAAGCACAGTTCTTTTGTTCTGAGCAAGCTCACTCTTTGGACCCCATAGGAAACACAGTAGAGTAAAAGTGTGCTCTTTTATCAAAAGCAGAGTGTGTTTCTTGTAAGGCAAGCTAGCGTTTCTTTCCCAGTCTCAAATGGAGTTGAATCACTTGCAGTTTCTGGTCCTACGAGCAAGAGTTGTTTTCTGGTAAGGAAAGTCACTATTGTGCGCCAAATGCCCTACACAGTGCAAATATCACTTGCGTCTGTTCCCAGCAAGTACAGTGTATTGGACTGAAGAGGATCTACTGTTCTTGTCAGTTTCCTAAGCAGTGTTGAACTAGATATGGCCGTTTGTGTAGGAATCACAGTTCTATTGTTCTGAGCAAGCTCACTGTTCAGACCCCATAGGAAACACAGTAGAGTAGAAGAGTTCTCTTTTCTCAAAAGCAGGGTGTGTTTCATGTGATGCGAGCTAGCATTTGTTGCCCAGTCCTAAATGGAGTTGAATCACATGCAGTTTCTGGTCCTACGAGCAAGAGTTGTTTTCTGGTAAGAAGAGTCACTATTGCGCTCCCATTGTCATACACAGGGCAAATAGCACTGGTGTCTGTTCCCAGCATGTGCAGTGTATTTGACTGAAGAGGGTATACTGTTCTTGTCAGTTTCCTAAGCTGAATCCTACTAGATATGGCCGTGTGTGTAGGAAGCACACTTCTTTTGTTCTGTGCAAGCTTACTGTTCTGCCCCTATAGAAAATACAGTAGAGTAGAAGAGTGCTCTTTTCTCAAAAGCAGAGTGTGTTTCTTGTAAGGCGAGCTAGCATTTATTTCCCAGTTCTAAATGGAGTTGAATCACATGCAGTTTTTGGTCCTATGAGCAAGAGTTGTTTTCTGGTAAGACGAGTCACTATTGTGCTCCAATTGCCCTACACAGTGCAAATAGCACTCGCGTCTGTTCCCAGCAAGTACAGTGTATTGGACTGAAGAGGATCTACTGTTCTTGTCAGTTTCCTAAGCAGTGTTGAACTAGATATGGCCGTGTGTGTAGGAAGCACAGTGCTTTTGTTCTGAGCAAGCTCACTGTTCGGTCCCCATAGGAAACACAGTAGAGTAGAAGAGTTCTCTTTTCTCAAAAGCAGGGTGTGTTTCATGTGAGGCGAGCTAGCATTTGTTGCCCAGTCCTAAATGGAGTTGAATTACATGCAGTTTCTGGTCCTATGAGCAAGAATTGTTTTCTAGTAAGGAAAGTCACTATTGCGCTCCCATTGCCATACACAGTGCAAATAGCACTCGCGTCTGTTCCCAGCAAGTACAGTGTATTGGACTGAAGAGGAGCTACTGTTTTTGTCAGTTTCCTAAGCAGAATTGAACTAGGTAAGGCCGCGTGTTAGGAAGCACAGTTCTTTTGTTCAGAGCAAGCTCACTGTTCGGACCCCATAGGAAACACAATAGAGTAGAAGAGTGCTCTTTTCTCAAAAGCAGAGTGTGTTTCTTGTACGGCAAGCTAGCGTTTGTTTCCCAGTCCTAAATGGAGTTAAATCACATGCAGTTTCTGGTCCTACGAGCAAGAGTTGTTTTCTGGTAAGGAAAGTCACTATTGTGCTCCCATTGCCATACACAGTGCAAATAGCACTCACATCTGTTCCCAGCAAGTACAGTGTATCAGACTGAAGAGGAGCTACTGTTCTTGTCAGTTTCCTAAGCAGAGTTGAACTAGATATGGCCCGTGTGTGTAGGAAGCACAGTTATAATGTTCTGAGCAAGCTCACTGTTCTGGCCCTGTAGGAAACAGAGTAGAGGAGAAGAGTGCTCTTTTCTCTAAAGCAGAGTGTGTTTCTTGTAAGGCGAGCTCGCGTTTGATTCCCAGTCCTAAATGGAATTGAGTCACATGCAGTTTTTGGTCCTACGAGCAAGAGTTGTTTTCTACTAAGAAGAGTCACTATTGAGCCCCAAATGCCATACACAGTGCAAATAGCACTTGAGTCTGTTCCCAGTAAGTACAGTGCATTGGACTGAAGAGGAGGTACTGTTCTTCTCAGTTTCCTAAGCAGAGTTGAACTAGATATGGTCCATGTGTGTAGGAAGCACAGATCTTTTGTTCTGAGCAAGCTCACTGTTTGGACCCCATAGGAAACGCAGTGGAGTAGAAGATTGCTCTTTTCTAAAAAACAGAGTGTGTTTCTTGTAAGGTGAGCTAGCGTTTGTTTTGTAGTCCTAAATGGAGTTGAATCACATGCAGTTTGTGGTCCTACGAGCAAGCGTGGTTTTCTGGTAAGAAGAGTCAATATTGCGCTCCCATTTTCATACACAGGGCAAATAGCACTGGCGTCGGTTCCCAGCATGTACAGTGTATTGGACTGAAGAGAATCTACTGTTCTTGTCAGGTTCCTAAGCAGAATTGAACTAGATATGGCCGTGTGTGTAGGAAGCACAGTTCTTTTGTTCTGAGCAAGCTCACTGTTCGGACTATAGGAAACAATATAGAGTAGAAGAGTACTCTTTTCTCAAAAGCAGATGTGTGTTTATTGTAAGGCGAGCTAGCATTTGTTTCCCAGTCCAAAATGGATTTGAATCACATGCAGTTTCTGGTCCTACGAGCAAGAGTTGTTTTCTGGTAAGGAAAGTCACTATTGTGCTCCCTTTGCCATACACAGTGCTAATAGCACTTGCGTCTGTTCCCAGCAAGTACAGTGTATTGGACTGAAGAGGAGCTACTGTTCTTGTCAGTTTCATAAGCAGAGTTGAACCAGATATGGCCCGTGTGTGTAGGAAGCACAGGTCTTTTGTTCTGAGCAAGCTCACTGTTCTGGCCCTATAGGAAACAAAGTAGAGTAGAAGAGTGCTCTTTTGTCAAAAGCAGAGTGTGTTTCTTGTAAGGCTAGCTAACGTTTGTTTCCCAGTCCTAAATGGAGTTGAATCACATGCAGTTTTTGTTCCTACGAGCAAGAGTAGTTTTCTGGTAAGAAGAGTCACTATTCGGCTCCCATTGCCATACACAGTACAAATAGCACCTGCGTCTGTTCCCAGCATGTACAGTGTATTGGACTGAAAAGGATCTATTCTTTTTGTCAGTTTCCTAAGCAGAATTGAACTAGATATGGCCGTGTATGTAGGAAGCACAGTTCTTTTGTTCTGAGCAAGCTCTCTGTTCTGGCCCTATAGGAAACACAGTAGAGTAGAAGAGTGCTCTTTTCTCAAAAGCAGAGTGTGTTTATTGTAAGGCAAGCTAGCGTTTGTTTCCCAGTCCTAAATGGAGTTGAATCACATGCAGTTTTTGGTCCTACCAGCAAGAGTTGTTTTCTGGTAAGGAAAGTCACTATTGCGCTCCCATTGCCATACATAGTGGAAATAGCTCTCGCGTCTGATCCCAGCAAGTACATTGTATTGGACTGAAGAGAAGATACTGTTCTTGTCAGTTTCCTAAGCAGAGTTGAACTAGATATGGCCCGTGTGTGTAGGAAGCACAGTCCTTTTGTTCTGAGCAAGCTCACTGTTCGGAACCCATAGGAAATACAGTACAGAAGAAGAGTGCTCTTTTCTCATAAGCAGAGAGTGTTTCTTGTGAGGCGAGATAGCATTTGTTTCCCAGTACTAAATAGAGTTGAATCCCATGCAGTTTGTGGTCCTATGAGCAAGATTTGTTTTCTGGTAAGAAGAGTCACTATTTTGCTCCCATTGTCATACACAGGGCAAATAGCACTGGCGTCTGTTCCCAGCATGTACAGTGCATTGGACTGAGGAGGATCTACTGTTCTTGTCAGTTTCGTAATCAGAATTGAACTAAATATGGCCGTGTATATAGGAAGCACAGTTCTTTTGTTCTGAGCAAGCTCTCTGTTCTGTCCCTACAGGAAACACAGTAGAGTAGAAGAGTGCTCTTTTCTCAAAAGCAGAGTGTGTTTCTTGTAATGCGAGCTAGCGTTTGTTTCCCAGTCCTAAATGGAGTTGAACCACATGCAGTTTTTGGTCCTACCAGCAAGAGTTGTTTTCTGGTAAGGAAAGTCACTATTGTGCTCCCTTTGCCATACACAGTGCAAAGAGCACTCGTGTCTGTTTCGAGCAAGTACAGTGTATTGGACTGAAGAGGAGCTACTGTTCTTGTCAGTTTCCTAATCAGAGTTGAACTAGATATGGCCCGTGTGTGTAGGAAGCACAGTTCTTTTGTTCTGAGCAAGCTCACTGTTCGGACCCCATAGGAAACACAGTACAGTAGAAGAGTGCTCTTTTCTCAAAAGCAGAGTGTGCTTCTTCTAAGGCGAGCTAGCGTTTGTTTCCCAGTCCTAAATGGAGTTGAATCACATGCAGTTTCTGGTCCTACAAGCAAGAGTTGTTTTCTGGTAAGGAAAGTCACTATTGTGCTCCCATTGCCATACATAGTGCAAATAGCACTCGCGTCTGTTTCCAGCATGTACAGTGTATTGGACTGAAAAGGATCTATTGTTCTTGTCAGTTTCCTAAGCAGAATTGAACTAGATATGGCCGTGTATGTATGAAGCGCAGTTCTTTTTTATTGAACAATCTCTCTGTTCTGGCCCTATAGGAAACACAGTAGAGTACAAGAGTGCTCTTTTCTCAAAAGCAGAGTGTGTTTCTTGTAAGGCGAGCTAGCGTTTGTTTCCCAGTCCTAAATGGAGTTGAATCACATGCAGTTTTTGGTCCTACCAGCAAGAGTTGTTTTCTGGTAAGGAAAGTCACTATTGTGCTCCTTTTGCCATACACAGTGCAAATAGCACTCGTGTCTGTTTCCAGCAAGTACAGTGTATTGGACTGAAGAGGAGCTACTGTTCTTGTCAGTTTCCTAAGCAGAGTTGAACTAGATATGGCCTGTGTGTGTAGGAAGTACAGTTCTCTTGTTCTGAGCAAGCTCACTGTTCGGACAACATAGGAAACACAGTAGAGTAGAAGAGTGCTCTTTTTTCAAAAGCAGAGTGTGTTTCTTGTAAGGCGAGCTAGCGTTTGTTTCCCAGTCCTAAATGAATTTGAATCACATGCAGTTTCTGGTCCTACGAGCAAGAGTTGTTTTCTGGAAAGGAAAGTCATTATTGCACTCCCATTGCCATACATAGTGCAAATAGCACTCGCGTCTGTTCCCAGCAAGTACAGTGTATTGGACTGAAGAGGAGCTACTGTTCTTGTCAGATTCCTAAGCAGAGTTGAACTAGATATGGCCCGTGTGTGTAGGAAGCACAGTTCTTTTGTTCTGAGCAAGCTCACCATTCGGACACCATAGGAAACACTGTAGAGTAGAAGAGTGCTCTTTTCTCAAAAGCAGAGTGTGTTTCTTGAAAGGCAAGCTAGTGTTTCTTTCCCAGTCAGAAATGGAATTGTATCCCATGCAGGTTCTGGTCCTATGAGCAAGAGTTTTTTTCTGGTAATAAGAGTCACTCTTGCGCTCCCATTGCCATACACAGTGCATATAGCACTGGCGTCTGTTCCCTGCATGTACAGAGTATTGGACTGAAGAGAAGCTACTGTTCTTGTTAGTTTCCTAAGAAGAGTTAAACTAGATATGGCCCCTGTGTATAGGAAGCACAGTTTTTTTGTTCTGATTAAGTTCACTGTTCTGGCCCTATAGGAAACACAGTAGAGAAGAAGAGTGCTCTTTTTCAAAAGCAGAGTGTTTTTCTTGAAAGGCGAGCTAGCATTTGTTTCCCAGTCCTAAATGGAGTTGAATCACATGCAGTTTCTGGTCCTACGAGCAAGAGTTTATTTCTGGTAAGGAAAGTCACTATTGTGCTCCCATTGCCACACAGGGCAAATAGCACTGGCATCTGTTCCCAGCATGTACATTGTATTGGACTGAAGAGGATCTACTGTTCTTGTCAGTTTCCTAAGAAGAATTGAACTAGATATGGCCCGTATGTGTAGAAGCACAGTTCTTTTGTTCTGAGCAAGCTCACTGTTCTGACCCTATAAGAAACACGGTAGAGTAGAAGAGTGCTCTTTTCTCAAAAGCAGAGTGTGTTTCTTGTAAGGCGAGCTAGCGTTTGTTTCCCAGTCCTAAAAGGAGTTGAGTCACATGCAGTTTTTGGTCCTACGAGCAAGAGTAGTTTTCTCGTAAGAAGAGTCACTGTTGGGCTCCCATTGCCATACACAGTACAAATAGCACTGGCGTCTGTTCCCAGCATGTACAGTGTATTGGACTGAAAAGGATCTATCGTTCTTGTCAGTTTCCGAAGCAGAATTGAACTAGATATGGCCGTGTATGTAGGAAGGACAGTTCTTTTGTTCTGAGCAAGCTCTCTGTTCAGGCCCTATAGGAAAAACTGTAGAGTAGAAGAGTGCTCTTTTCTCAAAAGCAGAGTGTGTTTCTTGAAAGGCAAGCTAGTGTTTGTTTCCCAGTCAGAAATGGAATTGAATCCCGTGCAGTTTCTGGTCCTACAAGCAAGAGTTTTTTTCTGGTAATAAGAGTCACTATTGCGCTCCCATTGCCATACACAGTGCACATAGCACTGGCGTCTGTTCCCTGCATGTACAGAGTATTGGACTGAATAGGAGCTACAGTTCTTGTCAGTTTCCTAAGCAGAGTTAAACTAGATATGGCCTGTGTGTGTAGGAAGCACAGTTCTTTTGTTCTGAGCAAGTTCACTGTTCTGGCCCTATACGAAACTCAGAAGAGTAGAAGAGTGCTCTTTTCTCAAAAGCAGAGTCTGTTTCTTGTAAGGCGAGCTTGCGTTTCTTTCCCATTCCTAAATGGAGTTGAGTCACATGCAGTTTCTGGTCCTATGAGCAAGAGTTGTTTTCTGGTAAGGAATGTCACTATTGCGCTCCCGTTGCCATACACAGTGCAAATTACACTCACGTCTGTTCCCAGCAAGTACAGTGTATTGGAGAGAAGAGGAGCTACTGTTCTTGTCAGTTTCCTAAGCAGAGTTGAACTAGATATGGCACGTGTGTGTAGGAAGCACAGTTCTTTTTTTTCTGAGCAAGCTCACTGTTCAGACCCCATAGGAAACCCAGTAGAGTAGGAGAGTGCTCTTTTCTCAAAAGCAGAGTTTGTTTCTTGTAAGGCGAGCTACCGTTTGTTTCCCAGTCCTAAATGGAGTTGAATCACATGCAGTTTCTGGTCTTACGAGCAAGATTTGTTTTCTGGTACTAAGAGTCACTATTGCGCTCCCATTTTCATACACAGGGCAAATAGCACTCGTGTCTGTTCCCAGCATGTACAGTGTATCGGACTGAAAAGGATCTATTGTTCTTGTCAGTTTCCTAAGCAGAATTGAACTAGATATGGCCGTGTATGTAGGAAGCACAGTTCTTTTGTTCTGAGCAAGCTCTCTGTTCAGGCCCTATAGGAAACACAGTAGAGTAGAAGAGTGCTCTTTTTCAAAAGCAGAGTGTTTTTCTTGTAAGGCAAGCTAGCGTTTGTTTCCCAGTCCTAAATGGAGTTGAATCACATGCAGTTTTTGGTCCTACCAGCAAGAGTTGTTTTCTGGTAAAGAAAGTCACTATTGCGCTCCCTTTGCCATACACAGTACAAATAGCACTCGCGTCTGTTTCCAGCAAGTACAGTGTATTGGACTGAAGAGGAGCTACTGTTCTTGTCAGTTTCCTAAGGAGAGTTGAAGTAGATATGGCACGTGTGTGTAGGAAGCACATTTCTTTTGTTTTGAGCAAGCTCACTCTTCGGACCCCATAGGAAACACAGTAGAGTAGGAGAGTGCTCTTTTCTCAAAAGCAGAGTGTGTTTCTTGTAAGGCGAGCTAGCATTTGTTTCCCAGTCCTAAATGGAGTTGAATCACATGCACTTTCTGGTCCTACGAGCAAGATTTGTTTTCTGGTAAGAAGAGACACTATTGCGCTCCCATTGTCATACACAGGGCAAATAGCACTGGCATTGGTTCCCAGCAAGTACAGTGTATTGGACTGAAGAGGAGCTACTGTTCTTGTCAGGTTCCTAAGCAGAATTGAACTAGATATAGCCATGTGTGTAGAAATCACAGTTCTTTTGTTCTGAGCAAGCTCACTGTGTGGACCACATAGGAAACACAGTAGAGTAGAAGAGTGCTCTTTTCTCAAAAGCAGAGTGTGTTTATTGAAAGGCGAGCTAGTATTTGTTTCCCAGTCAGAAATGGAATTGAATCCCGTGCAGTTTCTGGTCCAACGAGCAAGAGTTTTTTTCTTGTAAGAAGAGTCACTATTGTGCTCCAATTGCCATACTCAGTGTAAATAGCACTCGCGTCTGTTCCCAGCATGTGCAGTGTATTTGACTGAAGAGGGTATACTGTTCTTGTCAGTTTCCTAAGCTGAATTAAACTAGATATGGCCGTGTGTGTAGGAAGCACACTTCTTTTGTTCTGTGCAAGCTTACTGTTCTGGCCCTATAGGAAACACAGTAGAGTAGAAGAGTTCTCTTTTCTCAAAAGCAGAGTGTGTTTCTTGCAAGGCGAGCTAGCATTTATTTCCCAGTTCTAAATGGAGTTGAATCAAATGCATTTTTTTTCCTATGAGCAAGAGTTGTTTTCTGGTAAGGAATGTCACTATTGTGCTCTCATTGCCATACACAGTGCAAATAGCACTCGCGTCTGTTCCCAGCAAGTACAGTGTATTGGACTGAAGAGGAGCTACTGTTCTTGTCAGTTTTCCAGGCAGAGTGGAACTAGATATGGCCCGTGTATGTAGGAAGCAAAGTTCTCTTGTTCTGATAAAGCTCACTGTTCGGACACAATAGGAAACACAGTAGAGTAGAAGAGTGCTCTTTTCTCAAAAGCAGAGTGTGTTTCTTGTAAGGCCAGCTAGCGATTTTTTCCCAGTCCTATATGGAGTTGAATCACGTGCAGTTTCTGGTCCTACGAGCAAGAGTTGTTTTCTGGTAAGAAGAGTCACTATTGCGCTCCCATTGTCATACACAGGGCAAATAGCGCTCGCGTCTGTTCCCAGCATGTACAGTGTATTGGACTGAAAAGGATCTATTTTCTTGTCAGTTTCCTAAGCAGAATTGAACTAGATATGGCCCTGTATGTAGGAAGCACAGTTCTATTGTTCTGAGGAATCTCTCTGTTCTGGCCCTCTAGGAAACACAGTAGAGTAGAAGAGTGCTCTTTAATCAAAAGCAGAGTGTGTTTCTTGAAAGGCGAGCTAGCGTTTGTTTCCCAGTCCTAAATGGAGTTGAATCACATGCAGTTTCTAATCCTACGAGCAAGAGTTCTTTTATGGTAAGAATAGTCACTATTGCGCTGCCATTGTCATACACGGGACAAATAGCACTGGCGTCCGTTCCCAGCAAGTACGGTGTATTGGACTGAAGAGGATCTACTGTTCTTGTCAGGTTCCTAAGCAGAATTGAACTAGATATGGCCGTGTGTAGGAAGCACAGTTCTTTTGTTCAGAGCAAGCTCACTGTTCGGACCCTACAGGAAACACAGTAGAGTAGAAGAGTGCTCTGTTCTCAAAAGCAGAGTGTGTTTCTTGTACGGCAAGCTAGCGTTTGTTTCCCAGTCCTAAATGGAGTTGAATCACATGCAGTTTCTGGTCCTACGAGCAAGAGTTTATTTCTGGTAAGGAAAGTCACTATTGTGCTCCCATTGCCACACAGGGCAAATAGCACTGGCGTCTGTTCCCAGCATGTACAGTGTATTGGACTGAAGAGGTTCCACTGTTCTTGTCAGTTTCCTAAGAAGAATTGAACTAGATATGCCCGTGTGTGTAGGAAGCTCAGTTCTTTTGTTCTGAGCAAGCTCACTGTTCTGGCCCTATAGGAAACACAGTAGAGTAGAAGAGTGCTCTTTTCTCAAAAGCAGAGTGTGTTTCTTGTAAGGCTAGCTAGCGTTTGTTTCCCAGTCCTAAATGGAGTTGAGTCACATGCAGTTTTTGGTCCTACGAGCAAGAGTAGTTTTCTCGTAAGAAGAGTCACTATTGGGCTCCCATTGCCATACACAGTACAAAAAGCACTGGCGTCTGTTCCCAGCATGTACAGTGTATTGGACTGAAAAGGATCTATTGTTCTTGTCAGTTTCCTAAGCAGAATTGAACTAGATATGGCCGTGTATGTAGGAAGCACAGTTCTTTTTTTCTGAGCAATCTCTCTGTTCAGGCCCTATAGGAAACACAGTAGAGTAGAAGAGTGCTCTTGTCTCAAAAGCAGAGTGTGTTTCTTGAAAGGCAAGCGAGCGTTTGTTTCCCAGTCCTAAATGGAGTTGAATCACATGTAGTTTCTAATCCTACCAGCAAGAGTTCTTTTATGGTAAGAATAGTCACTATTGCACTGCCATTGCCATACACGGGACAAATAGCACTGGCGTCTGTTCCCAGCAAGTACGGTGTATTGGACTGAAGAGGATCTACTGTTCTTGTCAGGTTCCTAAGCAGAATTGAACTAGATATGGCCGTGTGTGTAGGAAGCACAGTTCTTTTGTTCAGAGCAAGCTCACTGTTCGGACCCCATAGGAAACACAGTAGAGTAGAAGAGGGCTCTGTTCTCAAAAGCAGAGTGTGCTTCTTGTACGGCAAGCTAGCGTTTGTTTCCCAGTCCTAAATGGAGTTGAATCACATGCAGTTTCTGGTCCTACGAGCAAGAGTTTATTTCTGGTAAGGAAAGTCACTATTGTGCTCCCATTGCCACACAGTGCAAATAGCACTGGCGTCTGTTCCCAGCATGTACAGTGAATTGGACTGAAGAGGTTCCACTGATCTTGTCAGTGTCCTAAGAAGAATTGAACTAGATATGGCCCGTGTGTGTAGGAAGCTCAGTTCTTTTGTTCTGAGCAAGCTCACTGTTCTGGCCCTATAGGAAACACAGTAGAGTAGAAGAGTGCTCTTTTCTCAAAAGCAGAGTGTGTTTCTTGTAAGGCTAGCTAGCGTTTGTTTCCCAGTCCTAAATGGATTTGAGTCACATGCAGTTTTTGGTCCTACGAGCAAGAGTAGTTTTCTCGTAAGAAGAGTCACTATTGGGCTCCCATTGCCATACACAGTACAAAAAGCACTGGCGTCTGTTCCCAGCATGTACAGTGTATTGGACTGAAAAGGTTCTATTGTTCTTGTCAGTTTCCTAAGCAGAATTGAACTAGATATGGCCGTGTATGTAGGAAGCACAGTTCTTTTGTTCTGAGCAAGCTCTCTGTTCAGGCCCTATAGGAAACACAGTAGAGAAGAAGAGTGCTCTTTTTCAAAAGCAGAGTGTTTTTCTTGTAAGGCGAGCTAGCGTTTGTTTCCCAGTCCAAAATGGAGTTGAATCACATGCAGTTTTTGGTCCTACCAGCAAGAGTTGTTTTCTGGTAAGGAAAGTCACTGTTGCGCTCCCTTTGCCATACACAGTGCAAATAGCACTCGCGTCTGTTTCCATCAAGTACAGTGTATTGGACTGAAGAGGAGCTACTGTTCTTGTCAGTTTCCTAAGCAGAGTTGAACTAGATATGGCACGTGTGTGTAGGAAGCACAGTTCTTTTTTTCTGAGCAAGCTCACTGTTTGGACCCCATAGGAAACACAGTAGAGTAGCAGAGTGCTCTTTTCTCAAAAGCAGAGTGTGTTACTTGTAAGGCGAGCTAGCGTTTGTTTCCCTGTCCTAAATGGCGTTGAATCACATGCAGTTTCTGGTCCTACGAGCAAGATTTGTTTTCTGGTAAGAAGAGTCACTATTGCGCTCCCGTTGTCATACACAGGGCAAATAGCACTGGCCTTGGTTCCCAGCAAGTACAGTGTATTTGACTGAAGAGATCTACTGTTCTTGTCAGGTTCCTAAGTAGAATTGAACTAGATATGGCCATGTGTGAAGAAAGCACAGTCCTTTTGTTCTGAGCAAGCTCACTGTTCGGACCCCATAGGAAACACAGTAGAGTAGAAGAGTGCTTTTTTCTCAAAAGCAGAGTGTGTTTATTGAAAGGCAAGCTAGTGTTTGTTTCCCAGTCAGAAATGGAATTGAATCCCGTGCAGTTTCTGTTCCTACGAGCAAGAGTTTTTTTCTTGTAAGAAGAGTCACTATTGTGCTCTCATTGCCATACTCAGTGCAAATAGCACTCGCGTCTGTTCCCTGCATGTACAGAGTATTGGACTGAAGAGGAGCTACTGTTCTTGTCAGTTTCCTAAGCAGAGTTGAACTAGATATGGCCCCTGTGTGTAGGAAGCACAGTTCTTTTGTTCTGAGCAAGTTCACTGTTCTGGCCATATAGGAAACACAGTAGAGTAGGAGAGTGCTCTTTTCTCAAAAGCAGAGTGTGTTTCTTGTAAGGCAAGCTAGCGTTTCTTTCAAAGTCCTAAATGGAGTTGAGTCACATGCAGTTTCTGGTCCTACGAGCAAGAGTTGTTTTCTGGTAAGAAGAGACACTATCGCGCTCCCATTGTCATACACAGGGCAAATAGCACTGGTGTCTGTTCCCAGCATGTGCAGTGTATTTGATTGAAGAGGGTATACTGTTCTTGTCAGTTTCCTAACCTGAACTGAACTAGATATGGCCGTGTGTGTATTAAGCACACTTCTTTTGTTCTGTGCAAGCTTACTGTTCTGGCCCTATAGGAAACACAGTAGATTAGAAGAGTGCTCTTTTCTCAAAAGCAGAGTGTGTTTCTTGTAATGCGAGCTAGCATTTATTTCCCAGTTCTAAATGGAGTTGAATCACATGCAGTTTTTGTTCCTATGAGCAAGAGTTGTTTTCTGGTAAGGAATGTCATTATTGTGCTCTCATTGCCATACACAGTGCAAATAGCACTCACGTATGTTCCCAGCAAGTACAGTGTATTGGACTGCAGAGGAGCCACTGTTCTTGTCAGTTTTCTAAGCAGAGTTGAACTAGATATGGCCCGTGTGTGTAGGAAGCACAGTTCTTTTGTTCTGAGCAAGCTCACTGTTCGGACACCATAGGAAACACAGTAGTGTAGAAGAGTGCTCTTTTCTCAAAAGCAGAGTGTGGTTCTTGTAAGGCGAGCTAGCGTTTGTTTCCCAGTCCTAAATGGAGTTGAATCACATGCAGTTTTTGGTCCTACCAGCAAGAGTTGTTTTCTAGTAAGGAAAATCACTATTGAGCTCCTTTTGCCATACACAGTGCAAATAGCACTCGTGTCTGTTCCCAGCAAGTACAGTGTATTGGACTGAAGAGGAGCTACTGTTCTTGTCATTTTCCTAAGAGGAGTTGAACTAGATATGTCCCGTGTGTGTAGGAAACACAGTTCTTTTGTTTTGAGAAACCACACTGTGCAGACACCATAGGAAACACAGTAGAGAAGATGAGTGCTCTTTTCTCAAAATTAGATTGTGTTTCTTGAAAGGCGAGCTAGTATTTGCTTCCCAGTCAAAAATGGAGTTGAATCACATGCAGTTTCTGGTACTACGAGCAAGAGTTGTTTTCCGGTAAGAAGAGTGACTATTGTGCTCCCATTGCCATACACAGTGCAAATAGCACTAGCGTCTGTTCCCAGCAAGTACAGTGTATTGTACTGAAGAGCAGCTACTGTTCTTGTCAGTTTTCTAAGCAGAGTTGAACTAGATATGGCCCGTGTGTGTAGGAAGCACAGTTCTTTTGTTCTGAGCTAGCTCACTGTTCGGACACCATAGGAAACACAGTAGAGTAGAAGAGTGCTCTTTTCTCAAAAGCAGAGTGTGTTTCTTGTAAGGCGAGCTAGCGTTTGTTTCCCAGTCCTAGATGGAGTGGAATCACATGCAGTTTCTGGTCCTACGAGCCAGAGTTGTTTTCTGGTAAGAAGAGTCAATATTGCGCTCCGATTGTCATACACAGGGCAAATAGCACTGGCGTCTGTTCCCAGTATGTACAGTGTATTGGACTGAAGAGAATCTACTGTTCTTGTCAGTTTCCTAAGCAGAATTGAACTAGATATGGCAGTGTGTGTAGGAAGCACAGTTCTTTTGTTCTCAGCAAGCTCACTGTTCGGACCCCATAGGAAACACAATGGAGTAGAAGAGTGCTTTTTTCTCAAAAGCAGAGTGTGTTTCTTGTAAGGGGAGCTAGCGTTTGTTTCCCAGTCCTAAATGTAGTTGAATCACATGCAATTTCTGGTCCTACAAGCAAGAGTTGTTTTCTGGTAAGAAGAGTCACTATTGTGCTCCCATTGTCATACACAGCGTAAATAGCACTGGCATCGGTTCCCAGCATGTACAAAGTATTGAACTGAAGAGGATCTACTGTTCTTGTCAGGTTCCTAAGCAGAATTGAATTAGATATGGCCGTGTGTAGGAAGCACAGTTCTTTTGTTCTGAGCTAGCTCACTGTTCGGACCCTATAGGAAACAAAGTAGAGTAGAAGAATGTTCTTTTCTCAAATGCAGAGTGTGTTTCTTGGAAGGTGAGCTAGCGTTTGTTTCCCTGTCCTAAATGGAGTTGAGTCACATGCAGTTTGTGGTCCTATGAGCAAGAGTTGTTTTCTGGTAAGAAGAGTCTCTATTGCGCTCCCATTGCCATACACAGGGCAAATAGCACACGCGTCTGTTCCCAGCAAATACACTGTATTGGAATGAAGAGGAGCTACTGTTCCTGTCAGTTTCCTAAGCAGAGTTGAATTAGATATGGCCCATGTGTATAGGAAGCACAGTTCTTTTGTTCTGAGCAAGCTCACTGTTCGGACCCCATAGGAAACACAGTAGAGTAGAAGAGTGCTCTTTTCTCAAAAGCAGAGTGTGTTTCTTGTAAGGCAAGCTAGAGTTTGTTTCCCAGTCCTAAATGGAGTTGAATCCCATGCAGTTTCTTGTCCAACGAGCAAGAGCTGTTTTCTGGTAAGAAGAGTCACTATTGCGCTCCCATTGTCATACACAGGGCAAATAGCACTCGCGTCTGTTCCCAGCATGTACAGTCTATTGGACTGAAGAGGATCTACTGTTCTTGTCATTTTCCTAAGCAGAATTGAACTAGATATGGCCGTGTGTGTAGGAAGCACAGTTCTCTTGTTCTGATCAAGCTCACTGTTCTGGCCCTATAGGAAGCACAGTAGAGTAGAAGGGTGCTCTTTTCTCAAAAGCAGAGTGTGTTTCTTGTAAGGCGAGCTAGGGTTTGTTTCCCAGCCCTAAATGGAGTTGAATCACATGCAGTTTCTGGTCCTATGAGCAAGAGTTTTTTTCTGGTAAGGAAAGTCACTATTGCGCACCCATTGCCATACATAGTGAAAATAGCACTCGCGTCTGTTACCAGCAAGTACAGTGTATTGGACTGAAGAGGAGCTACTGTTCTTGTCATTTTCCTAAGAGGAGTTGAAATAGATATGTCCCGTGAGTGTAGGAAACACAGTTCTTTTGTTCTGAGAAAGCACACTGTGCAGACACCATAGGAAACACAGTAGAGTAGATGAGTGCTCTTTTCTCAAAATTAGAGTGTGTTTCTTGTAAGGCGAGCCAGCGTTTGTTTCCCAGTTCTAAATGGAGTTGAATCACATGCAGTTTCTGGTCCTATGAGCAAGAGTTGTTTTCTGGTAAGGAAAGTCACTATTGCGCTCCCATTGCCATACACAGTTCAAATAGCACTTGCATCTGTTCCCAGCAAGTACAGTGTATTGGACTGAAGAGGAGCTACTGTTCTTGTAAGTTTCCTAAGCGGAGTTGAACCAGATATGGCCCGTGTGTGTAGGAAGCAAAGTTCTTTTGTTCTGAGCAAGCTCACTGTTCTGGCCCTATAGGAAACACAGTACAGTAGAAGAGTGCTCTTTTCTCAAAAGCAGAGTGTGTTTCTTGTAAGGCGAGCTAGCGTTTGTTTCCCAGTTATAAATGGAGTTGAATCACATGCAGTTTCTGGTCGTATTAGCAAGAGTTGTTTTCTGGTAAGAAGAGTCACTGTTGCGCTCCCATTGTCATACACAGGGCAAATAGCACTGGCGTCTGTTCCCAGCATATACAGTGTATTTTGACTGAAGAGGACATACTGTTCTTGTCAGTTTCCTAAGCAGAATTCAACTAGATATGGCCCGTGTGTGTAGGAAGCACAGTACTTTTGTTCTGAGCAAGCTTTCTGTTCTGGCCCTACAGGAAACACAGTAGAGTAGAAGAGTGCTCTTTTCTCAAAAGCAGAGTGTGTTTCTTCTAAGGCGAGCTAGCGTTTGTTTCCTAGTCCTAAATGGAGTTGAATCACATGCAGTTTTTGGTCCTACGAACAAGAGTTCTTTTCTGGTAAGGAAAGTCACTATTGCGCTCCCACTACCATACACAGTGCAAATAGCACTCGCGTCTGTTCCCACCAAGTACAGGGTATTGGACTGAAGAGGAGCTACTATTCTTGTCAGTTTCCTAAGCAGAGTTGAACTAGATATGGCCCGTGTGTGTAGGAAGCACAGTTCTTTTGTTCTGAGCAAGCTCACTGTTCGGATCCCATAGGAAACACAGTAGAGTAGAAGAGCGGTCTTTTCTCGGAAGCAGAGTGTGTTTCTTGTAAGGCGAGCTAGTGTTTGTTTCCCAGTAAGAGATGGAGTTGAATCCCATGCAATTTCTGGTCCGACGAGCAAGAGTTGATTTCTGGTAAGAAGAGTCACTATTGCGCTCCCATTGCCATACACAGTGCAAGTAGCACTCGCGTCTGTTCCCAGCAAGTACAGTGTATTGGACTGAAGAGGAGCTACTGTTCTTGTCAGTTTCCTAAGCAGAGTTGATGTAGATATGTCCTGTGTGTGTAGGAAGCACAGTTCTTTTGTTCTGAGCAAGCTCACTGTTCGGACACCATAGGAAACACAGTAGAGTAGAAGAGTGCTCTTTTCTCAAAAGCAGAGTGTGTTTCTTGTAATCGAGCTAGCGTTTGTTTCCCAGTCCTAAATGGAGTTGAGTCACATGCAGTTTCTGGTCCTACGAGCAAGAGTTGTTTTCTGGTAAGAAGAGTCACTATTGCGCTCCAATTGTCATACACAGTGCAAATAGCACTATCGTCTATTCCCAGCAAGTACAGTGTATTGGACTGAAGAGGATCTACTATTCTTGCCAGTTTCCTAAGCAGAGTTGAACTAGATATGGCCCGTGTGTGTAGGATGCACAGTTCTTTTGTTCTGAGCAAGTTCACTGTTCGGATCCCATAGAAAACACAGTAGAGTAGAAGAGTGCTCTTTTCTCAAAAGCAGAGTTTGTTTCTTGTAAGGCGAGCTATCGTTTGTTTCCCAGTCCAAATGGAGTTGAATCACATGCAGTTTCTTGTCCTAGGAGCAAGAGTTGTTTTCTGGTAAGAAGAGACACTAGTGTGCTCCCATTGCCATACACAGTACAAATAGCAATCGCGTCTGTTCGCAGCATGTACAGTGTATTTGACTGAAAAGGATCTACTGTTCTTGTCAGTTTCCTAAGCTGAATTGAACTAATTATGGCCGTGTATGTAGGAAGCACAGTTCTTTTGTTCTGAGCAAGCTTTCTGTTCTGGCCCTGTAGGAAACACAGAAGAGTAGAAGAGTGCTCTTTTCTCAAAAGCAGAGTGTGTTTCTTGTAAGGCGAGCTAGCGTTTGTTTCCCAGTCCTATATGGAGTTGAATCACATGCAGTTTCTGGTCCTACGAACAAGAGTTGTTTTCTGGTATGAAGAGTCACTATTGTGCTCCCATTGCCATACACAGTGCAAATAGCACTCGCGTCTGTTCCCAGGAAGTACAGTGTATTGGAATGAGGAGGAGCTACTGTTCTTGTCAGTTTCCCAAACAGAGTTGAATTAGATATGGCTCATGTGTGTAGGAAGCACACTTCTTTTGTTCTGAGCAAGATCACTGTTTTGGCCCTATAGGAAACACAGTAGAGTAGAAGAGTGCTCTTTTCTCAAAAGCAGAGTGTGTTTCTTGTAAGGCGAGCTAGCGTTTGTTTCGCAGTCCTAAATGGAGTTGAGTCACATGCAGTTTCTGGTCCTACGAGCAAGAGTTATTTTCTGGTAGGGAAAGTCACTATTGTGCTCCCATTGTCATTCACAGGGCAAATAACACTGGCGTCTGTTCCTAGCAAGTACAGTGTATTGGACTGAAGAGGAGCTACTGTTCTTGTCAGTTTTCTAAGCAGAGTTGAACTAGATATAACCCGTGTGTGTAGGAAGCACAGTTCTTTTGTTCTGAGCAAGCTCACTATTCTGGCCCTATAAGAATCACAGCAGAGTAGAAGAGTGCTCTATTCTCAAATCAGAGTGTGTTTCTTGTAATGCGAGCTAGCATTTGTTTCCCAGTCCTACATGTAGTTGAATCACATGTAGTTTTTGATGCTACGAGCAAGAGTTGTTTTCTGGTAAGGAAAGTCACTATTGTGCTCCCATTGCCATACACAGTGCAAATAGCACTGGCGTCTGTTCCCAGCATGTACAGTGTATTGGCCTGAAAAGGAGCTACTGTTCTTGTCAGTTTGCTAAGCAGAGTTGAACTAGACACGGCCCGTGTGTGTAGGAAGCACAGTTCTTTTGTTCTGAGCAAGCTCACTGTTCTGGCCCTATAGGAAACACAGTAGAGTAGAAGACTGCTCTTTTCTCAAAAGCAGAGTGTGTTTCTTGTAAGGCGAGCTAGCGTTTCTTTCCCAGTCCTAATCGGAGTTGAATCACATGCGGTTTCTGGTCCTACGAGCAAGAGTTGTTTTCTGGTAAGAAGAGTCACTATTATGCTCCCATTGTCATACACAGGGCAAATAGCACTCGCGTCTGTTCCCAGCATGTACAGTGTATTGGACTGTAAAGGATCTACTGTTCTTGTCAGTTTCCTAAGAATAATTGAGCTAGATATGTCCCATGTGTGTAGGAAGCACAGTTCTTTTGTTCTGAGCAAGCTCACTGTTTTGGCCCTATAGGAAACACAGTAGAGTAGAAGAGTGCTCTTTTCTCAAAAGCAGAGTGTGTTTCTTGTAAGGCGAGCTAGCGTTTGTTTCGCAGTCCTAAATGGAGTTGAATCACATGTAGTTTTTGATCCTACGAGCAAGAGTTTTTTCTGGTAAGGAAAGTCACTATTGCGCTCCCATTGCCACACACAGTGCAAAGAGGACTTGCGTCTGTTCCCATCAAGTACAGTGTATTGGACTGAAGAGGAGATACTGTTCTTGTCAGTTTCCTAAGCAGAGTTGAAGTAGATATGTCCCGTGTGTGTAGGAAGCACAGTTCTCTTGTTCTGAGCAAGCTCACTATTCTGGCCCTACAAAAAACACATTAGACTAGAAGAGTGCTCTTTTCTCAAAAGCAGAGTGTGTTTATTGTAAGGCGAGCTAGCGTTTGTTTCCCAGTTATAAATGGAGTTGAATCACATGCAGTGTCTGGTCCTACGAGCAAGAGTTGTTTTCTGGTAAGAAGAGTCACTATTGCGCTCCCATTATCATACACAGGGCAAATAGCACTGGCGTCTGTTCCCAGCATGTACAGTGTATTGGACTGAAGAGGAGCTACTGTTCTTGTCAGTTTCCTAAGCAGAGTTGAACTAGATATAGCCCGTGAGTGTAGGAAGCACAGTTCTTTTGTTCTGAGCAAGCTCACTATTCTGGCCCTATAGGAAACACAGTAGAGTAGAAGAGTGCTCTTTTCTCAAAAGCAGAGTGTTTTTCTTGTAAAGCGAGCTAGCGTTTGTTTCCCAGTCCTAAATGGAATTGAATCCCATGCAGTTTCTGGTCCTACGAGCAAGAGTTGTTTTCTGGTAAGAAGAGTCACTATTGCACTCCCATTGTCATACACATGGCAAATAGCACTGGCGTCTGTTCCCAGCATGTACAGTGTATTGGACTGAAGAGGAGCTTCTATTCTGGTCAGTTTCCTAAGCAGAATTGAACTTGATATGGCCATGTGTGTAGGAAGCACAGTTCTTTTGTTCTGAGCAAGCTCACTCTTTTGGCCCTATAGGAAACACAGTAGAGTAGAAGAGTGCTCTTTTCTCAAAAGCAGAGTGTGTTTCTTGTAAGGCGAGCTAGCGTTTGTTTCCCAGTCCTAAAGGGAGTTGAATCACATGCAGTATCTGGTCAACGAGTAAGAGTTGTTTTCTGGTAAGAAGAGTCACTATTGCGCTCGCATTGACATACACAGGGCAAATAGCACTGGCGTCTGTTCCCAGCATGTACAGTGTATTGGACTGAAGAGGAGCTACTGTTCTTGTCAGTTTCCTAAGCAGAGTTGAACTAGATAGAGTCGGTGTGTGTAGGAAGCACAGTTCTTTTGTTCTGAGCAAGCTCACTATTCTGGCCCTACAAAAAACACATTGGACTAGAAGAGTGCTCTTTTCTCAAAAGCAGAGTGTGTTTTTTGTAAGGCGAGCTAGCGTTTGTTTCCCAGTCCTAAATGGAGTTGAATCACATGCAGTGTCTGGTCCTACGCGCAAGAGTTGTTTTCTGGTAAGAAGAGTCACTGTTGCGCTCCCATTATCATACACAGGGCAAATAGCACTGGCGTCTGTTCCCAGCATGTACAGTGTATTGGACTGAAGAGGAGCTACTGTTCTTGTCAGTTTCCTAAGCAGAGTTGAACTAGATATATCCCGTGTTTGTACGAATCACAGTTCTTTTGTTCTGAGCAAGCTCACTATTCTGGCCCTATAGGAAACACAGTAAAGTAGAAGAGTGCTCTTTTCTCAAAAGCAGAGTGTTTTTCTTGTAAAACGAGCTAGCATTTGTTTCCCAGTCTTAAGTGGAGTTGAATCACATGCAGTTTCTGGTCCTACAAGCAAGAGTTGTTTTCTGGTATGAAGAGTCACTATTGTGCTCCCATTGTCATACACAGGGCAAATAGCACTGGCGTCTGTTCCCAGCAAGTACAGTGTATGGGACAGAAGAGGATCTACTGTTCTTGTCAGTTTCCTAAGCAGAATTGACCTAGATATGGCGCGTGTGTGTAGGAAGCACAGCTCTTTTGTTCTGAGCAAGCTCACTATTCTGGCCCTATAAGAAACACAGTAGAGTAGAAGAGTGCTCTTTTCTGAGAAGCAGAGTGTGTTTCTTCTAAGACGAGCTAGCATTTTTTTCCCAGTCCTAAAGGGAGTTGAATCACATGCAGTTTTTGGTCCTACGAGCTAGAGGTGTTTTCTGGTAAGGAAAGTCACTATTGCGCTCCCATTGCCACACACAGTGCAAAGAGGACTCACGTCTGTTCCCATCAAGTACAGTGTATTGGACTGAAGAGGAGCTACTGTTCTTGTCAGTTTCCTAAGGAGAGTTGAACTAGATATGGCCCGTGTGTGTAGGAAGCACAGTTCTTTGTTCTGAGCAAGCTCACTGTTCGAACCCATAGTAAACACAGTAGATTAGAAGAGTGCTCTTTTCTCAAAAGCAGAGTGTGTTTCTTATAAGGCGAGCTAGCATTTGTTTCCCAGTCCTAAATGGAGTTGAATCACATGCAGTTTCTGGTCCTACGAGCAAGAGTTGTTTTCTGGTAAGAAGAGTGACTGTTGCGCTCCCTTTGTCATACACAGGGCAAATAGCACTGGCATCTGTTCCCAGCATGTACAGTGTATTGGACTGAAGAGGATCTACTGTTCTTGTCAGTTTCCTCAGCAGAATTGAGTTAGATATGGCCATGTGTGTAGGAAGCACAGTTCTTTTGTTCTGAGTAAGCTGACTGTTCTGACCCTATAGGAAATACCGTAGAGTAGAAGAGTGATCTTTTCTCAAAAGCAGAGTGTGTTTCTTGTAAGGGGAGCTAGCATTTGTTTCCCAGTCCTAAATGGAGTTGAATCACATGCAGTGTCTGGTCCTACGAGCAAGAGTTGTTTTCTGGTAAGGAAAGTCACTATTGCGCTCCCATTGCCACACACAGTGCAAAGAGGACTCGCGACTGTTCCCATCAAGTACAGTGTATTGGACTGAAGAGGAGCTACTGTTCTTGTCAGTTTCCTAAGCAGAGTTGAACTAGATATGGCCCGTGTGTGTAGGAAGCACAGTTCTTTTCTACTGTAAGCTCACTGATCGAACCCATAGGAAACACAGTAAAGTAGAAGAGTGCCCTTTTCTCAAAAACAGAGTGTGTTTCTTGTAAGGCGAGCTAGCATTTGTTTCCCAGTCCTAATTGGAGTTGAATCACATGCAGTTTCTGGTCCTACGAGCAAGAGTTGTTTTCTATTAAGAAGAGTCACTATTGTGCTCCCATTGACATACACAGTGCAAATAGCACTCGCGTCTGTTCCCATCAAGTACAGTGTATGGGACTGAAGAGGATCTACTGTTCTTGTTAGTTTCCTAAGCAAAATTGAACTAGATATGGCCGTGTGTGTAGGAAGCACAGTTCTTTTGTTCTGAGTAAGCTCACTGTTCTGGCCCTATAGGAAACACAGTACAGTAGAAGAGTGCTCTTTTCTCAAAAGCAGAGTGTGTTTCTTGTAAGGCGAGCTAGCGTTTGTTTCCCAGTCCTAAATGGAGTTGAATCACATGCAGTTTGCTGTCCTACGAGCAAGAGTTCTTTTCTGGTAAGAAGAGTCACTATTGCGCTCCCATTGCCATACACAGTGCAAATAGCACTCGCGTCTGTTCCCAGCAAGTACAGTGTATTGGACTGAAGAGGAGCTACTGTTCTTGTCAGTTTCCTAAGCAGAGTTGAACTAGGTATGGCCCATTTGTGTAGGAAGCAAAGTTTTTTTGTTCTGAGCAAGCTCACTGTTCGGACCACATAGGAAACACAGTAGAGTACAAGAGTGCTCTTTTCTCAAAAGGAGAGTATGTTTCTTGTAAGGTGAGCTAGTGTTTGTTTCCCAGTCCTAAATGGAGTTGAATCACATGCAGTTTCTGGTCCTACCAGCAAGAGTTGTTTTCTGGTAAGAAGAGTCACTATTGCGCTCGCATTATCATACACAGGGCAAATAGCACTGGCGTCTGTTCCAAGAATGTACAGTGTATTGGACTGAAGAGGATCTACTATTCTTGTCAGTTTCCTAAGCAGAATTGAACTAGATATGGCCGTGTGTGTAGGAAGCACAGTTCCTTTGTTCTGAGCAAGCTCACTGATTTGGCCCTATAGGAAACACAGTAGAGTAGAAGAGTGCTCTTTTCTCAAAAGCAGAGTGTGTTTCTTGTAAGGCGAGCTAGCGTTTGTTTCCCAGTACTAAATGGAGTTGAATCACATGCAGTTTTTGGTCCTACGAACAAGAGTTCTTTTCTGGTAAGGAAAGTCACTATTGCGCTCCCACTGCCATACACAGTGCAAATAGCTCTCGCATCTGTTCCCACCAAGTACAGGGTATTGGACTGAAGAGGATCTACTGTTCTTGTCAGTTTCCTAAGCAGAGTTGAACTAGATATAGTCGGTGTGTGTAGGAAGCACAGTTCTTTTGTTCTGAGCAAGCTCACTATTCTGGCCATACAAAAAAACACATTAGACTAGAAGAGTGCTCTTTTCTCAAAAGCAGAGTTTGTTTATTGTAAGGCGAGCTAACGTTTGTTTCCCAGTTATAAATGGAGTTGAATCACGTGCAGTTTCTGGTCCTATGAGCAAGAGTTGTTTTCTGGTAAGAAGAGTCACTATTGCGCTCCCATTGACATACACAGGGCAAATAGCACAGGCGTCTGTTCCCAGCAAGTACAGTGTATGGGACGGAATAAGATCTCCTGTTCTTGTCAGTTTCTTAAGCAGAATTGAACTACATATGGCCGTGTATGTAGGAAGCACAGTTTTTTTGTTCTGAGCAAGCTCACTGTTTTGGCCCTGTAGGAAACACAGTAGAGTAGATGAGTGCTCTTTTCTCAAAAGCAGAGTGTGTTTCTTGTAAGGCGAGCTAGCGTTTGTTTCCCAGTCCTAAATGGAGTTGAATCACATGCAGTTTTTGGTCCTACGAGCTAGAGTTGTTTTCTGGTAAGGAAAGTCACTTTTGAGATCCCATTGCCATACATAGTGCAAATAGCACTCCCGTCTGTTCCCAGCAAGTACAGTGTATGGGATGGAAGAGGATCTACTGTTCTTGTCAGTTTCCTAAGCAGAATTGACCTAGATATGGCGCGTGTGTGTAGGAAGCACAGTTCTTTTGTTCTGAGCAAGCTTACTATTCTGGCCCTATAGGAAACACAGTAGAGTAGAAGAGTGCTCTTTTCTCAAAAGCAGAGTGTGTTTCTTGTAAGGCGAGCTAACGTTTGGTTCCCAGTCCTAAATGGAGTTGAATCACATGCAGTTTCTGGTTCTACGAGCTAGAGTGTTTTTCTGGTAAGGAAAGACACCATTGCGCTCCCATTGACATACACGGTGCAAATAGCACTCGCGTCTGTTCCCATAAAGTACAGTGTATGGGACTGAAGAGGATCTACTGTTCTTGTTAGTTTCCTAAGCAAAATTGAACTAGATATGGCCGTGTGTGTAGGAAGCACAGTTCTTTTGTTCTGAGTAAGCTCACTGTTCTGGCACTATAGGAAACACAGAAGAGTAGAAGAGTGGTCTTTTCTCAAAAGCAGAGTGTGTTTCTTGTAAGGCGAGCTAGCGTTTGTTTCCCAGTCTTAAATGGAGTTGAATCACATGTAGTTTTTGATCCTACAAGCAAGAGTTGTTTTCTGGTAAGGAAAGTCACTATTGCGCTCCCATTGCCACACACAGTGCAAAAACGACTCACGTCTGTTCCCATCAAGTACAGTGTATTGGACTGAAGAGGAGCTACTGTTCTTGTCAATTTCCTAAGTGGAGTTAAACTAGTTATGGCCCGTGTGTGTAGGAAGCACAGTTCTTTTGTTCTGAGCAAGCTCACTGTTCTGGCCCTATAGAAAAAACAGTAGATTAGAAGAGTGATCTTTTCTCAAAAGCAAAGTGTGTTTCTTGTAAGGCAAGCTAGTGTTTGTTTCCCAGTCCTAAATGGAGTTGAATCACATGCAGTGTCTGGTCCTACGAGCAAGAGTTGTTTTTTGGTAAGAAGAGTCACTATTGAGCTCCCAATGTCATACACAGGGCAAATAGCACTGGCGTCTGTTCCCACCAAGTACAGTGTATTGGACTGAAGAGGAGCTACTGTTCTTGTCAGTTTCCTAAGCAGAGTTGAACTAGATATAGCCCGTGTGTGTAGGAAGCCCAGTTCTTTTGTTCTGAGCAAGCTCACTATTCTGGTCCTATAGGAAATACAGTAGAGTAGAAGAGTGCTCTTTTCTCAAAAGCAGAGAGTGTTTCTTGTAAGGCGAGCTAGCGTTTGTTTCCCATCCTAAAAGGAGTTGAATCACATGCAGTTTCTGGTCCTACGAGCAAGAGTTGTTTTGTGGTAAGAAGAGTCACTATTTCGCTCCCATTGCCATATACAGTGCAAATAGCACTCGCGTCTGTTCCCAGCAAGTACAGTGTATGGGACTGAAGAGAATCTACTGTTCTTGTTAGTTTCCTAAGCAAAATTGAACTAGATATGGCCGTGTGTGTAGGAAGCACAGTTCTTTTGTTCTGAGTAAGCTCACTGTTCTGGCCCTATAGGAAACACAGTAGAGTAGAATAGTGATCTTTTCTCAAAAGCAGAGTGTGTTTCTTGTAAGGGGAGCTAGCATTTGTTTCCCAGTACTAAATGTAGTTGAATCACATGCAGTTTTTGATCCTACGTGCAAGAGTTGTTTTCTGGTAAGGAAAATCACTATTGCCCTCCCATTGCCACACACAGTGCAAAGAGGACTCGCGTCTGTTCCCATCAAGTTCAGTGTATTGGACTGAAGAGGAGCTACTGTTCTTGTCAGTTTCCTAAGCAGATTTGAACTAGATATGGCCCGTGTGTGTAGGAAGCACAGTTCTTTTGTACTGTAAGCTCATTGATCGAACCCATAGGAAACACATTAGAGTAGAAGAGTGCCCTTTTCTCAAAAGCAGAGTGTTTTTCTTGTAAGGCAAGCTAGCGTTTGTTGCGCAGTCCTAAATGGAGTTGAATCACATGCAGTTTCTGGTCCTACGAGCAAGAGTTTTTTTTCTGGTAAGAAGAGTCACTATTGAACTCCCATTGTCATACACAGGGCAAATAGCACTGGCATCTGTTCCCAGCAAGTACAGTGTATTGGACTGAAGAGGAGCTACTGTTCTTGTCAGTTTCCTAAGCAGAGTTGAACTAGATATAGCCCGTGTGTGTAGGAAGCACAATTCTTTTGTTCTGAGCAAGCTCACTGTTTGGACCCCAAAGGAAACACAGTAGAGTAGAAGAGTGCTCTTTTCTCAAAAGCAGAGTGTGTTTCTTGTAAGGCGAGCTAGCGTTTGTTTCGCAGTCCTAAATGGAGTTGAATCACATGCAGTTTTTGGTCCTATGAGCAAGAGGTGTTTTTTGGTAAGAAGAGTCACTATTGCGGTCCCATTATCATACACATTGCAAATAGCACTAGCATCTGTCCTCTGCATGTACAGTGTATTGGACTGAAGAGGATCTACTGTTCTTGTCAGTTTCCTAAGCAGAATGGAACTGGATATGGCCCGTGTGTGTAGGAAGCACAGTTCTTTTGTTCTGAGCAAGCTCACTGTTCAGAACCCATAGGAATCACTGTAGAGTAGAAGAGTGCTCTTTTCTCAAAAGCAGAGTGTGTTTCTTGTAAGGCAAGCTAGCGTTTCTTTCGCAGTCCTAAATGGAGTTGAATCCCATGCAGTTTCTGGTCCTACGAGCAAGAGTTGTTTTCTGGTAAGAAGAGTCACTATTGCGCTCCCATTGACATACACAGGGCAAATAGCACTGGCGTCTGTTCCCAGCATGTACAGTGTATTGGACTGAAGATGAGCTACAGTTCTTGTCAGTTTCCTAAGCAGAGTTGAACTAGATAGAGTAGGTGTGTGTAGGAAGCACAGTTCTTTTGTTCTGAGCAAGCTCACTCTTTTGGCCCTATAGGAAACACAGTAGAGTAGAAGAGTGCTCTTTTCTCAAAAGCAGAGTGTGTTTCTTGTAGGGCGAGCTAGCGTTTGTTTCCCAGTCCTAAATTGAGTTGAATCACATGCAGTTTCTGGTCCTACGAGCAAGAGTTGTTTTCTGGTAAGAAGAGTCACTATTGCGCTCCCATTGACATACACAGGGCAAATAGCACTGGCGTCTGTTCCCAGCATGTACAGTGTATTGGACTGAAGAGGAGCTACTGTTCTTGTCAGTTTCCTAAGCAGAGTTGAACTAGATATAGTCGGTGTGTATAGGAAGCACAGTTCTTTTGTTCTGAGCAAGCTCACTATTCTAGCCCTACAAAAAACACATTAGACTAGAAGAGTGCTCTTTTCTCAAAAGCAGAGTGTGTTTTTTGTAAGGCGAGCTAGCGTTTGTTTCCCAGTTATAAATGGAGTTGAATCACATGCAGTGTCTGGTCCTACAAGCAAGAGTTTGTTTTCTGGTAAGAAGAGTCACTAATGCGCTCCCATTATCATACACAGGGCAAATAGCAGTGGCGTCTGTTCCCAGCATGTACAGTGCATTGGATTGAAGAGGAGCTACTGTACTTGTCAGTTTCCTAAGCAGAGTTGAACTAGATATATTCCGTGTGTGTAGGAAGCACAGTTATTTTTTTCTGAGCAAGCTCACTGTTCTGTCCCTATAGGAAACACAGTAGAGTAGAAGAGTGCTCTTTTCAATAAAGCAAAGTGTGTTTCTTGTAAGGCGAGCTAGCGTTTGTTTCCCAGTCCTAAATGGAGTTGAATCACATGCAGTTTATGGTCCTACGAGCAAGAGTTGTTTTCTGGTAAGAAGAGTCACTATTGCACTGCCATTGCCATACACAGGACAAATAGCACTGTTGTCTGTTCACAGCAGTACAGTGTATTGGACTGAAGAGGATCTACTGTTCTTGTCAGGTTCCTAAGCAGAATTGAACTAGGTGTGGCGGTGTGTGTAGGAAGCTCGATTTTTTGTTCTGAGCAAGCTCACTGTTCGGACCTCATAGGAAACACAGTAGTGTAGAAGAGTGCTCTTTTCTCAAAAGCAGAGTGTGTTTCTTGTAAGGCGAGCTAGCGTTTGTTTCCTAGTCCTAAGTGGAGTTCAATCACAGGCAGTTTCCGGTCCTATGAGCAAGAGTTGTTTTCTGGTAAGAAGAGTCAATATTGCGCTGCCATTGCCATACACAGGACAAATAGTACTGGAGTCTCTTCCCAGGAAGTACAGTGTATTGGACTTAAGAGGATCTACTGTTCTTGTCAGGTTCCTAAGCAGAATTGAACTAGATATGGCCGTGTGTGTAGGAAGCACAGTTCTTTTGTTCTGAGCAAGTTCACTGTTCGGACCTCTTATGAAACACAATAGAGTAGAAGAGTGCTTTTTTCTCTAACTCAGAGTGTGTTTCTTGTAAGGTGAGTTAGTGTTTGTTTCACAGTCCTAAATGGAGTTGAATCACATGCACTTTCTGGTCCTACGAGCAAGAGTTGTGTTCTGGTAAGAAGAGTAACTATTGTGCTCCCATTGTCATACACAGGGCAAATAGCACACGCGTCTGTTCCCAGCATGTACAGTGTATTGGACTGAAGAGGATCTACTGTTCTTGTCAGGTTCCTAAGCAGAGTTGAACTAGACATGGCCGTGTGTGTAGGAAGCACAGTTCTTTTGTTCTGAGCAAGCTCACTGTTCTGGCCCTATAGGAAACACAGTAGAGTAGAAGAGTGCTCTTTTCTCAAAAGCAGAGTGTATTTCTTGTAAGGCGAGCTAGCGTTCATTTCCCAGTTCTATATGGAGTTGAATCACATGCAGTTTCTGGTCCTACGAGCAAGTGTTGTTTTTTGGTAAGGAAAGTCACTATTGTGCTCCCACTGCCATAAACAGTGCAAATAGCACTCGCGTATGTTCCCAGCAAGTACAGTGTATCGGACTGAAGAGGAGCTACTGTTCTTGTCAGTTTCCTAAGCAGAGTTGAACGAGATATGTCCCGCGTGTGTAGGAAGCACAGTTCTTTTGTTCTGAGCAAGCTCACTGTTTGGACCCCATAGGAAACACAGTAGAGTAGAAGAGTGCTCTTTTCTCTAGAGCAGAGTGTGTTTCTTGTAATGCGAGCTAGCATTTGTTTCCCAGTCCTAAATGGAGTTGAATCACATGCAGTTTCTGGTCCTACAAGCAAGAGTTGTTTTCTGGTAAGAAGAGTCACTATTGCACTGCCATTGCCATACACAGGACAAATAGCACTGTTGTCTGTTCCCAGCAGTACAGTGTATTGGACTGAAGAGGATCTACTGTTCTTGTCAGGTTCCTAAGCAGAATTGAACTAGGTGTGGCAGTGTGTGTAGGAAGCTCGATTTTTTGTTCTGAGCAAGCTCACTGTTCGGACCTCATAGGAAACACAGTAGAGAAGAAGAGTGCTCTTTTCTCAAAAGAAAAGTGTGTTTCTTGTAAGGCGAGCTCGCGTTTGTTTCCTAGCCCTAATTGGAGTTCAATCACAGGCAGTTTCTGGTCCTATGAGCAAGAGTTGTTTTCTGGTAAGGAAAGTTACTATTGTGCTTCCATTGCCATACACAGTGCAAATAGCACTCGCGTCTGTTCCCAGCAAGTACAGTGTATTGCACTAAATAGCAGCTACTGTTCTTGTCAGTTTCCTAAGCAGAGTTGAACTAGATATGGTCGGTGTGTGTAGGAAGCACAGTTCTTTTGTTCTGAGCAAGCTAACTGTTTGGACCCCATAGGAAACACAGTAGAGTAGAAGAGTGCTCTTTTCTCAAAAGCAAAGTATGTTCCTTGTAAGGAGAGCTAGCGTTTGTTTCCCAGTCCTAAATGGAGTTGAATCCCATGCAGTTTCTGGTCCTATTGTCAAGAGTTGTTTTATGGTAAGAATAGTAAATATTGCGCTGCCATTGCCATACACAGGACAAATAGCACTGGAGTCTGTTCCCAGCAAGTACAGTGTATTGGACTGAAGAGGAGCTACTGTTCTTGTCAGGTTCCTAAGCAGAATTGAACTAGATATGGCCGTGTGTGTAGGAAGCACAGTTCTTTGGTTTGAGCAAGTTCACTGTTCGGACCTCTTAGGAAACACAATAGAGTAGAAGAGTGCTTTTTTCTCTAAATCAGAGTGTGTTTCTTGTAAGGTGAGCTAGCATTTGTTTCCCAGTCCTAAATGGAGTTGCATCACATGCAGTTTCTGGTCCTACGAGCAAGAGTTGTTTTCTGCTATGAAGAGTCACTATTGTGCTCCCATTGTCATACACAGGGCAAAGAGCACTCGCGTCTGTTCCCAGCATGCACAGTGTATTGGACTGAAGAGGATCTACTGTTCTTGTCAGGTTCCTAAGCAAAGTTGAACTAGATATGGCCGTGTGCGTAGAAAGCACAGTTCTTTTGTTCTGAGCAAGCTCACTGTTCTGGCCCTATAAGAAACATAGTATAGTAGAAGAGTGCTCTTTTCTCAAAAGCAGAGTGTGTTTCTTGAAAGGCGAGCTAGCGTTTGTTTCCCAGTCCAATATGGAGTTGAATCACATGCAGTTTCTGATCCTACAAACAAGAGTTGTTTTCTGGTAAGAAGAGTCACTATTGCGCTGCCATTGCCATACACAGGGCAAATAGCACTGGCGTCTTTTCGCAGCAAGTACAGTGTATTGGACGGTAGAGGATCTATTGTTCTTGTCAGGTTTTTAAGCAGATTTGAACTAGATATGGCCGTGTGTGTAGGAAGCACAGTTTTTTTGTTCTGAGCAAGCTCACTGTTCGGACGCCATAGGAAACACAGTAGAGTAGAAGAGTGCTCTTTTCTCTAAAGCAGAGTGTGTTTCTTGTAAGGCGAGCTCGCGTTTGTTTCCCAGTCCTAAATGGAGTTGAGTCACAGGCAGTTTTTGGTCCTACGAGCAAGAGTTGTTTTCTGGTAAGAAGAGTCACTATTGCGCTCCAAATACCATAAACAGTGCAAATAGCTCTCGCATCTGTTCCCAGCAAGTATAGTGTATTGGACTGAATAGGAGCTACTGTTCTTGTCAGTTTCCTAAGCAGAGTTGAGCTAGATATTTCCCGTGTAGGAAGCACAGTTCTTTTGTTCTGAGCAAGCTCACTGTTTGGACCCCATAGGAAACACAGTAGAGTAGCAGAGTGCTCTTTTCTCTAAAGCAGAGTGTGTTTCTTGTAAGGCTAGCTAGCGTTTGTTTCCCAGTCCTAAATGGAGTTGAATCACATGCCGTTTCTGTTCTTACGAGCAAGAGTTGTTTTATGGTAAGAAGAGTCACTATTGCGCTGCCATTGCCATACACGGGAGAAATAGCACTGGCGTCTCTTCCCAGCAAGTACAGTGTATTTGACTGAAGAGGAGCTACTGTTCTTGTCAGGTTCCTAAGCAGAATTGAACTAGATATGGCCGTGTGTGTAGGAAGCACAGTTCTTTTGTTCTGAGCAAGCTCACTATTTGGACCACCTAGGAAACACAGTAGAGTAGGAGAGTGCTCTTTTCTCAAAAGCAGAGTGTGTTTCTTGTAAGGCGAGCTAGCGTTTGTTTCCCAGTCCTAAATGGAGTTGAATCACATGCAGTTTCTGGTCCTACGAGCAAGAGTTGTTTTCTGGTAAGGAAAGTAACTATTGAGCTCCCATTGCCATACACAGTGCAAATAGCACTCGCATCTGTTCCCAGAAAATACAGTGTATCGGACTGAAGAGGAGCTACTGTTCTTGTCAGTTTCCTAAGAGGAGTTGAACTAGAGATGGTCAGTGTTTGAAAGGAAGCACAGTTCTTTTGTTCTGAGCAAGCTCACTGTTTGGACCCCATAGGAATCTCAGTAGAGTAGAAGAGTGCTCTTTTCTCAAAAGCAAAGTGTGTTTCTTGTAAGGCGAGCTAGCGTTTGTTTCCCAGTCCTAAATGGAGTTGAATCCCATGCAGTTTCTGGTCCTACGAGCAAGAGTTGTTTCTGGTAAGAAGAGTCACTATTGCGCTGCCATTGACATACACAGTGCAAATAGCACTCGCGTCTGTTCCCAGCATGTACAGTGTATTTGACTGAAGAGGAGCTACTGTTGTTGTCAGTTTCCTAAGCAGAGTTGAACTAGATATGGCTCATGTGTGTAGGAAGCACCGTTCTTTTGTCTCAGCAAGCTCACTGTTTGGACACCATAGGAAACACAGTAGAGTAGAAGAGTGCTCTTTTCTCAAAAGCAGAGTGTGTTTCTTGCAAGGCGAGCTAGCGTTTTTTTCCCAGTCCTAAATGGAGTTGAATCACGTGCAGTTTCTGGTCCTACAAGCAAGAGTTGTTTTCTGGTAAGAAGAGTCATATTGAGCTGACATTGCCATACACAGGACAAATAACACTGGCGTCTTTTCCCAGCAAGTACAGTGTATTGGATGGAAGAGGATCTACTGTTCTTGTCAGGTTCCTAAGCAGACTTGAACTAGATATGTCTGTGTGTGTAGCAAGCACAGTTTTTTTGTTCTGAGCAAGCTCACTGTTCGGTACCCCATAGGAAACACAGTAGAGTATAGAGTGCTCTTTTCTCAAAAGCAGAGTGTGTTTCTTGTAAGGCGAGCTAGGGTTTGTTTCCCAGTCCTAAATGGAGTTGAATCACATGCAGTTTCTAGTCCTACAGGCAAGAGTTGTTTTCTGGTAAGACGAGTCACTATTGTGCTCCAATAGCCATACACAGTGCAAATAGCACTCGCGTCTGTTCCCCGCAAGTACAGTGTATTGGACTGAAGAGTAGCTACTGTTCTTGTCAGTTTCCTAAGCAGAGTTGAACTAGATATGGCCCGTGTGTGTAGGAAGCACAGTTCTTTTGTTCTGAGCAAGCTCACTGTTCTGGCGCTATTGAAAACACAGTAGAGTAGATGAGTGCTCTTTTCTCAGAAGCAGAGTGTGTTTCTTGTAAGGCGAGGTAGCGTTTGTTTCCCAGTCCTAAATGGAGTTGAATCACATGCAGTTTCTGGTCCTACGAGCAAGAGTTGTTTTCTGGTAAGGAAAGTCTCTATTGTGCTCCCATTGCCATACACAGTGCAAATATCTCTCATTTCTGATCCCAGGAAGTACTGCATATCGGACTGAAGAGGAGCTACTGTTCTTGTCAGTTTCCTAAGCAGAGTTGAACTAGATTTGGCCCGTGTGTAGGAAGCACAGTTCTTTTGTTCTGAGCAAGCTCACTGTTCTGGCCCTATAGGAAACACAGTAGAGTAGAAGAGTGCTCTTTTCAATAAAGCAGAGTGTGTTTCTTGTAAGGCGAGCTAGCGTTTGTTTCCCAGTCCTAAATGGAGTTGAATCACATGCAGTTTATGGTCCTACGAGCAAGAGTTGTTTTATGGAAAGAAGAGTCACAATTGCACTGCCATTGCCATACACAAGACAAATAGCACTGTTGTCTGTTCCCAGCAGTACAGTGTATTGGACTGAAGAGGATCTACTGTTCTTGTCAGGTTCCTAAGCAGAATTGAACTAGGTGTGGCGGTGTGTGTAGGAAGCTCGATTTTTTGTTCTGAGCAAGCTCACTGTTCGGACCTCATAGGAAACACAGTAGTGTAGAAGAGTGCTCTTTTCTCAAAAGCAGAGTGTGTTTCTTGTAAGGCGAGCTAGCGTTTGTTTCCTAGTCCTAAGTGGAGTTCAATCACAGGCAGTTTCCGGTCCTATGAGCAAGAGTTGTTTTCTGGTAAGAAGAGTCAATATTGCGCTGCCATTGCCATACACAGGACAAATAGTACTGGAGTCTCTTCCCAGGAAGTACAGTGTATTGGACTGAAGAGGATCTACTGTTCTTGTCAGGTTCCTAAGCAGAATTGAACTAGATATGGCCGTGTGTGTAGGAAGCACAGTTCTTTTGTTCTGAGCAAGTTCACTGTTCGGACCTCTTATGAAACACAATAGAGTAGAAGAGTGCTTTTTTCTCTAACTCAGAGTGTGTTTCTTGTAAGGTGAGTTAGTGTTTGTTTCACAGTCCTAAATGGAGTTGAATCACATGCACTTTCTGGTCCTACGAGCAAGAGTTGTGTTCTGGTAAGAAGAGTAACTATTGTGCTCCCATTGTCATACACAGGGCAAATAGCACACGCGTCTGTTCCCAGCATGTACAGTGTATTGGACTGAAGAGGATCTACTGTTCTTGTCAGGTTCCTAAGCAGAGTTGAACTAGACATGGCCGTGTGTGTAGGAAGCACAGTTCTTTTGTTCTGAGCAAGCTCACTGTTCTGGCCCTATAGGAAACACAGTAGAGTAGAAGAGTGCTCTTTTCTCAAAAGCAGAGTGTATTCCTTGTAAGGCGAGCTAGCGTTCATTTCCCAGTTCTATATGGAGTTGAATCACATGCAGTTTCTGGTCCTACGAGCAAGTGTTGTTTTTTGGTAAGGAAAGTCACTATTGTGCTCCACTGCCATAAACAGTGCAAATAGCACTCGCGTATGTTCCCAGCAAGTACAGTGTATCGGACTGAAGAGGAGCTACTGTTCTTGTCAGTTTCCTAAGCAGAGTTGAACGAGATATGTCCCGCGTGTGTAGGAAGCACAGTTCTTTTGTTCTGAGCAAGCTCACTGTTTGGACCCCATAGGAAACACAGTAGAGTAGAAGAGTGCTCTTTTCTCTAGAGCAGAGTGTGTTTCTTGTAATGCGAGCTAGCATTTGTTTCCCAGTCCTAAATGGAGTTGAATCACATGCAGTTTCTGGTCCTACAAGCAAGAGTTGTTTTCTGGTAAGAAGAGTCACTATTGCACTGCCATTGCCATACACAGGACAAATAGCACTGTTGTCTGTTCCCAGCAGTACAGTGTATTGGACTGAAGAGGATCTACTGTTCTTGTCAGGTTCCTAAGCAGAATTGAACTAGGTGTGGCGGTGTGTGTAGGAAGCTCGATTTTTTGTTCTGAGCAAGCTCACTGTTCGGACCTCATAGGAAAACACAGTAGAGAAGAAGAGTGCTCTTTTCTCAAAAGAAAAGTGTGTTTCTTGTAAGGCGAGCTCGCGTTTGTTTCCTAGCCCTAATTGGAGTTCAATCACAGGCAGTTTCTGGTCCTATGAGCAAGAGTTGTTTTCTGGTAAGGAAAGTTACTATTGTGCTTCCATTGCCATACACAGTGCAAATAGCACTCGCGTCTGTTCCCAGCAAGTACAGTGTATTGCACTAAATAGCAGCTACTGTTCTTGTCAGTTTCCTAAGCAGAGTTGAACTAGATATGGTCGGTGTGTGTAGGAAGCACAGTTCTTTTGTTCTGAGCAAGCTAACTGTTTGGACCCCATAGGAAACACAGTAGAGTAGAAGAGTGCTCTTTTCTCAAAAGCAAAGTATGTTCCTTGTAAGGAGAGCTAGCGTTTGTTTCCCAGTCCTAAATGGAGTTGAATCCCATGCAGTTTCTGGTCCTATTGTCAAGAGTTGTTTTATGGTAAGAATAGTAAATATTGCGCTGCCATTGCCATACACAGGACAAATAGCACTGGAGTCTGTTCCCAGCAAGTACAGTGTATTGGACTGAAGAGGAGCTACTGTTCTTGTCAGGTTCCTAAGCAGAATTGAACTAGATATGGCCGTGTGTGTAGGAAGCACAGTTCTTTGGTTTGAGCAAGTTCACTGTTCGGACCTCTTAGGAAACACAATAGAGTAGAAGAGTGCTTTTTTCTCTAAATCAGAGTGTGTTTCTTGTAAGGTGAGCTAGCATTTGTTTCCCAGTCCTAAATGGAGTTGCATCACATGCAGTTTCTGGTCCTACGAGCAAGAGTTGTTTTCTGCTATGAAGAGTCACTATTGTGCTCCCATTGTCATACACAGGGCAAAGAGCACTCGCGTCTGTTCCCAGCATGCACAGTGTATTGGACTGAAGAGGATCTACTGTTCTTGTCAGCTTCCTAAGCAAAGTTGAACTAGATATGGCCGTGTGCGTAGAAAGCACAGTTCTTTTGTTCTGAGCAAGCTCACTGTTCTGGCCCTATAAGAAACATAGTATAGTAGAAGAGTGCTCTTTTCTCAAAAGCAGAGTGTGTTTCTTGAAAGGCGAGCTAGCGTTTGTTTCCCAGTCCAATATGGAGTTGAATCACATGCAGTTTCTGATCCTACAAACAAGAGTTGTTTTCTGGTAAGAAGAGTCACTATTGCGCTGCCATTGCCATACACAGGGCAAATAGCACTGGCGTCTTTTCGCAGCAAGTACAGTGTATTGGACGGTAGAGGATCTATTGTTCTTGTCAGGTTTTTAAGCAGATTTGAACTAGATATGGCCGTGTGTGTAGGAAGCACAGTTTTTTTGTTCTGAGCAAGCTCACTGTTCGGACGCCATAGGAAACACAGTAGAGTAGAAGAGTGCTCTTTTCTCTAAAGCAGAGTGTGTTTCTTGTAAGGCGAGCTCGCGTTTGTTTCCCAGTCCTAAATGGAGTTGAGTCACAGGCAGTTTTTGGTCCTACGAGCAAGAGTTGTTTTCTGGTAAGAAGAGTCACTATTGCGCTCCAAATACCATAAACAGTGCAAATAGCTCTCGCATCTGTTCCCAGCAAGTATAGTGTATTGGACTGAATAGGAGCTACTGTTCTTGTCAGTTTCCTAAGCAGAGTTGAGCTAGATATTTCCCGTGTAGGAAGCACAGTTCTTTTGTTCTGAGCAAGCTCACTGTTTGGACACCATAGGAAACACAGTAGAGTAGCAGAGTGCTCTTTTCTCTAAAGCAGAGTGTGTTTCTTGTAAGGCTAGCTAGCGTTTGTTTCCCAGTCCTAAATGGAGTTGAATCACATGCCGTTTCTGTTCTTACGAGCAAGAGTTGTTTTATG